>NC_092560.1:57666048-57896048 GCF_037038585.1 Patagioenas fasciata | reverse complement strand
ATTTTAGTAGGATAATAAATTTCAATAGAGAGATCCAAAGTAAAAGTGCAATGAGCTGGACTATTTATTGTAAAATGTGTCCTTATGTGAGCCCAGCTTGCTCTGTTCTCACAAATAACTGCTGGAAAGCTTCTTTTGATTCCTGATGTAGATGCTTCAGTGTCACATGGAAACGATCTAGGGTACATACTGAGTGGATACATGAAAAGTGAGTAGTTATTAGATCTTTCTTCACATGTCAACAACCTCGTTTAAAGAAATGGCTCAAGACAAATGAAATTTAAGTCTGAACTTCTCTGGAGAAGTAACGAAGGGACAAAACAGCTGATGAGCTTAATGACTCACCTGAAGATTTAGGATAATGAAAGGCAGGTAATTTCTTAAAGGAAGAAAAGATTAGCGATACCGCATATTTTAGGAGACAAATTGTGTTCTGAAAGTCCATGAGAGAAAAAGGAACCCAAACCCTCTGGTCAGTAGAGATCCTGATCTCAGAGTGCTGAACCCATTTTGTAAATATATAAAAGAAGTTGTTGTTTGATTTGTGTATTTCTTGAGCCACTTAATGTACTGTGAGAGTCAGCTATCATTTGCCTGGAGAGACAAAGCAGCGAACTGAAGTGCTTGATTGGTCAGACTCCTCAAAAGCCTGATCGGCAGAGATGAAGCATTAGCGTGAGCGTCCAGACCACTGGGTCCTGTTAGTCAGCTGGACAAAGAAGGACACGGGGAAGCTCAGCTCGACCACCCTGTGATGCCCCCAGGGAACCAAGGATTTAGCAGGAGGAGCACACACCATCCCAGTCCCTGTACCTTTGCAATTGAGATGGAAAATGCTTTGGGGCAGGGATTGTCCCACTGTTTCTGGTAGCACAGTGGGACTCACATCTCAGCTGGAGCCCTTGAGCAGCACAATAAAGCAAATAATGACATTCATCTCCTGTAAATCTACTATGAACCCTTGACTCTATTTCAAAGAAGGTACCAGGATTATCAGTTCCTTGCTGGCTAGCGAGTATAAACTCTCGTCACTTATTTTGTTCTCTAATTTTATGAAGCTTATTTTGTCAGTTAATGAAAATAAACTGCATTTTAATGGATAGCTTTTATGCAAGTAAATACGCAGAGTGGACCTTTTAGTAACGGTAAATTAGCTAATTCTGTCCTTACCTCTGTTTTAAATATACTTGGTCAGAAGGAAAAGCTATAAATTATGTAACCTCACAGTTTCTGTCTGCAGGACAGAGAAATGCAAATGACCATCCAGTTGTATATGCCCGCATATGCTTGGACTGAACAGATTAGCTCATATTAACATTTTAAGATAATTGAATCAAAGTGGTATTGCAGGCCTCAGTTGAACCAAAGGTTCATGGATTTTCTTGTGATGCACAATCTCAACTAGCTCTTTAGTAGTGAGCAAAACACTTGAAAAAGAATCTACAAACTTTTGCAACAGAGTTATTGTAAAAAACAGGCTCTTCTATAAGATGTGCATCTTAGGGGATACGGACTGTGAGCAACGCAAAGATAAAATTAATTCATTTCTAAAAATCAGGCTACTTATTTAATTGCTATATATGGATTTAGGCGCATGAATGTAAACATGTATTTGAAAATCCTAAGTCATATGGCCTTTCAGATACGGATCAAACCTTGGTCAGGCCTCAGTTACCTTCAGGGAAGGCTGCAGCAGCACATTTGACACTAAAGATGAGCTCAAGCAGTCCAGGATATGCATGGGAAGGGAGGACAGATATAGCGTAGAGCTTCATGCCTTGCCTTGTAATCTCATTCCCTGAGTCTGATCAGGCTGTAGAGCTGCCAATAGTTTGGTGCCTGGATGTGCTGGAAAGCATCTGTGGAGCCAGCGATTTGGCAGCCAAAAATGTTGTTATGGCTGATAATGACTGAAAAGTACATCTGAGCACCTCCCACTGAGCACCAAAGAGTCAACAGCAGTCTCTCACCTGGGATTTACCTTTCTTTCCACAGGATACAAAGTCTTACAATCCTATTTTGTGTGCCTTTCAATTATTCCATACTGTGTACAAAACCGGGCCTCCCCCGAATGAGTTTCAAGGGGACTACAGGCTATTGTTTTTACCTAATTACAAGAATCACTCATAAATAATTATTAGTACTTGTTCACTTCCTAGCAGCTCATCCGTTCAGCTGTACTCCAGAGCCAGATAATGTCCTAATTTCATTTCTTCTCTAGATGTGGCCCTGGGTCACATTTGCCAGTGACCCAATCGTTGCCCTGAGGCCAGGCATCCCTTTCCGCTCCAGGCATGGCCCCCTAAAAGGTCTAGCATAATGTCTAATATCAGATCAAATAAGAGACATTTGGATTTTTTTTTTTTTTTTAGGAAACTACAGATTTTCGGCTTTGGTCTGATGCGTTTTCATGTGACCCCTCATTCCTCGGAATGTAGCAGGGAACAGCACTCCAGGAGCCAGTGGTCTGAAACTAGAGAGCTGCAAAAGCAGTTTTTCTCAAATCAGAAATTCCAGAGATAGAAACAGATGTCAGGCTGTTGTTTTCCTCTCATTGGCGATTTCAAGTTGTCAGAACATTTTCTAGCTATTGTCTGACAAAGAGCTGTCAACTAAAAGGCAAACATGATGCCCTACTGTAGTAATTTAAAATTTTGATTTCTTTAGTGGGTGAGGACTTGAAAATGGCATTTTGAAAGCCAAACAAATTTCTCTATTTTTCATCCTGTAAAGACTGTAATGTTGCTTTTGGAAGTGCACAAAATAGTAACATATGGTGACCTTTTAGCGACATGTCATTTCTGTTATTGGTCATGCAGCTTTATTTTATCCTGGTTGCTTTAGAGGCACTTCATTTAGGTACTGAAAGCACAGGATGAGTGTGAACTCTGTTTCTTGTTTTATAACAGACAAATAATCTCAAAGAGACAAACGCAAGGCTGTCTCCATTTTGTGGGGCTGGTTATCTTGCAGATATTTTAAAAAGGCTGCAAGTTATAATTTCTATTAATATAGAATTACTACTGTGCTTCTCATAACACCAGTGGTCTCTAAATTAATGTAATAATGTAGAGGACTGATCTGAAGAAACACAAGTAGTAAAGTTTCCGCAGCAGGACACTGAGATTAGAAGAGATTCCTGCCTGGGATACTCAGACTATAAAATTTCCTGCTGTAAGAGCTGAGTAGATCATTTTTGTCAAAGAACATGATACTAAATGAAATGTGACAACATATAAGCCTTTCATATTTTGACATCCTCAGTAGATTATATTGTTTTCTCATATGATAAAATATTTATAATTAATCATAAGGATTATTCACTACGTGTTTTGTAGTGCTTATGGCTTTTAATGCTAGTGCTTATATTAAAAAAGTTTCTGCCAGCACTAACATTTTTAAAAGGCTTTCTATGAGTTCTTACCACAGTTTAAAAATAATGCACAATGATCAATTAATTCAATCAATGACCTACTTAATTCTGGAAATTAAATTGTTTAACACTTTAAACTGCACTGTCTGATCAAAGGAAACTAGTAAATATACAATAGGTATGAATATGATACATTTTTTTGTCTTCTTCCTCACTTTTCTCTTTTGCTGGTTTCAAATTTGCTCCCCAAAGTGCAGGTAAACAACACTCTGAATTTTGTAAGCATATGTTTGTGATCACTGTACACGGGTTCAAACCATGCAGAGATAGGATACGTTCACTTACAAAAGATAAGATTCGGAACCTTTGATCTACCCTCTTTCTATCTCCAGTTATGTATTTTTGCTTTTCTCTCTCAACATTTTATTGCCTAAAAGTTGCATTTATCTGTGCTGTGTTTTCTCCTTTTCTTTCTCCTGTAAGTATTGATTCAGTCCTGAGTGGTTAAGGGCAAGGAAAGCCCTGGGGTAACTTCTTGTCTAAGGGCAGAACAAGAACAGGACACAGCACAGATGTGCAATCCTAGAGCTCAGTGTAAGTGTTCGGTTTTAAGGGCCACCCCATCTTCCCTGTGATCAGTGCACAACGTTCTAGTAAATGTGCATGGTACCCTTGCTACAGCCTTGTAGATGCACAAAAGTGTATGATCATGCACATCTTGGATCAAATTTTACAGAGTTCATGTCCACAAGCCTGCAAGAATACAAACTGAAGTGTAACTGTGTAATAGACTTTACTCCAGATTTTTTTCTGTCATTGTATATATTGAAATGCAAATGCATCACAGGCAGCCCCACTCCCTGCCTGATTTGCCTCCCCAGGTGCCCCTCCGTAATAGGTTTGAGGCCCTGGATCTTGAAGAAGAGGTAGGTGAGGAGGTGGTGCCAAGCCTGCCTACAAGATCACATAGGAAGAGGCGGTTGACTACACAACTGAAGACTACCTCTGATAAGAAAGATAGAAGGGTGATTGTAATAGGAAACTACCTCTGATAAGAAAGATAGAAGGGTGATTGTAATAGGAAATTCCGTTCTGAAAGGAACAGAGGGCCCAATATGCAGGGCTGACCCTCATCTTAGGGAAGTCTGTAGTCTACCTGGAACCCGGATCAAGGATATTGCTAGAGAGCTCCCCAGACTGGTGCACCCGACAGACTACTACCCGCTGATGGTCTTCCAGACAGATGGGGAGGAAGTTGCTTCCCGTAGTCTGAGGGGAATGAAGAATGACTTCAAGGTCTTGGGAAGGATGGTGAAAGATTCAGGGGCTCAAGTGATCTTCTCTTCACTCCTTCCCTCTTCAAGTGACGATGTGGGGTGGAATGGGAAAATTCAATCTCTAAATCGTTGGCTCCAAGACTGGTGCTACAGGCAGGGCTTTGGTTTTTTTGATAATGGCTGGTTTTATAAGACTCCAGTCCGGACAGTGTTATGCAGGAAAGGCTTATCTCGCAGAGGCAAAAGGATGCTGGGGCAGGAATTAGCTGGGCTCATTCGGAGAGCTTTAAACTAGGCTCGAAGGGGGATGGGGTTGTAGTTGGGCTTGCCCCAGTGGGGCAGCATTCTAAAACAGATGAGGACCGGGTGGCTTCCTGTGCCCCTAGGAAGAAATTGGTGTGCTCTGCTCGCTCCCTGAAATGCCTGTACACCAATGCGCGCAGCAGGGGAATAAGCAGGAGGAGTTAGAATCCTATGTTCGGTCGGGAGATTATGATCTGGTGGCAATTACAGAAACGTGGTGGGACAGTTCACATGACTGGAATGTGGTCATGGATGGCTACGCCCTTTTCAGGAAAGACAGGCCAGCCAGGCGTGGTGGTGGAGTTGCTCTCTATGTGAGAGAGCAACTGCAATGTACTAAATTCTGCCCAGGAGCGGATGAGGAACGAGTTGAGAGTGTATGGGTCAGGATCAAGGGACAGGCTGGCAGGGGTGATACGGTTGTAGGTGTCTATTACAGGCCACCAGATCAGACTGAGGAAGTTGATGAGGCCTTCTATGTGCAGCTGAGAGTGGCCTCACAGTCACAGGCCCTGGTTGTTGTGGGTGATTTTAACTTCCCTGATGTTTGCTGGAAGGACCGTTCAGCCAGCCAGCCACAGTCCAGGAGGTTCCTCCAGTGCATTGATGATAACTTCCTCATGCAGATGGCAGAGGAGCCGACCAGGAGAGGTGCACTGCTGGATCTCATCCTCACTAACAAAGAGGGTCTGGTCGAAGCAGTAAAGGTCGAGGGCTGCCTGGGTTGCAGTGACCACGAGATGGTGGAGTTCAGCATCTCGTGTGGCAGGAACAGAATAGCAAGTAGAATTGCAACCCTGGACTTTGGCAGGGCTATTTTCGGCCTTTTCAAGCAATTGCTGGGGGAAATCCCATGGGCAAGACTGCTTGAAGGAAAAGGGGCCCAAGAGAGCTGGATTGCATTCAGAGATTGCTTCTTCCATGCTCAGGATCAGAGCATCCCCACACGTAGGAAGTCGAGGAAGGGAGCCAGAAGGCCTGCGTGGTTGAATAGGGATCTGTTGGGTATGCTCAAGCAGAAGAGGCGAGTTTACAGGTCATGGAAGCAGGGACTGGCCACTTGGGAGGAATATAAGGCTGCTGTTAGAGGATGCAGGAAGGCAGCTAGGATAGCCAAGGCCTCCTTAGAATTACAGCTGGCGAGAGGGGTCAAGGACATCAAGAAGACCTTTTTCAAATACATAGCAGATAAAACTAATACCAGAGGCAATGTAGGCCCACTGATGAATGAGGTGGGTGCCCTGGTGGCAGAAGACACAGAGAAGGCAGAATTGCTGAATGCCTTCTTTGTCTCTGTCTACTCCGCTGGAGGCTGTCCTGGGGAACCCTGTACCCCTGAGACCCCAGATGAAGCCAGGTTAATGGAGGAGTTTGCTTTAGTCGATGAGGACTGGGTTAGGGAACAATTAAGTAGTCTGGACGTCCATAAATCCATGGGTCCAGATGGGATGCATCCGCGGGTGCTGAGGGAGCTGGCTGAGGTCATTGCTGGACCGCTATCCATCATTTTTGCCAAGTCTTGGGAAACGGGAGAGGTGCCCGAGGATTGGAGGAAAGCAAATGTCACTCCAGTCTTTAAAAAGGGCAAGAAGGAGGACCCGGGTAATTATAGACCGGTCAGCCTCACCTCTGTCCCTGGGAAAGTAATGGAACAGCTTATCCTTGGTGTCATCTCAATGCACATCAGGGATAAGAGGGTCATTAGGGGCAGTCAGCATGGCTTTACCAAGGGTAAGTCATGCTTGACCAACCTCATAGCCTTTTATGAGAATGTAACAAGGTGGATGGATGATGGCAGAGCGGTGGATGTGGTCTACCTTGACTTCAGTAAAGCCTTTGACACAGTCCCTCACAGCATCCTCACAGCTAAATTGAGGAGGTGTGGTCTAGACGATAGAGTAGTGAGGTGGGTTGCAAACTGGCTTAAAGAGAGAAGCCAGAGAGTGGTGGTCAATGGTGCGGAGTCCAGTTGGAGGCCAGTATCTAGTGGAGTGCCTCAGGGGTCAGTACTGGGGCCAATATTATTCAATATATTCATTAATGATTTAGACGAGGGAATTGAGTGTACTATCAGCAAGTTTGCTGATGACACTAAGCTGGGAGGAGTGGCTGACACGCCAGAAGGCTGTGCCGCCATCCAGCGGGACCTGGACAGGCTGGAGAGTTGGGCGGCGGATAACCTGATGGAATTTAACAAGGGAAAGTGTAGAGTCCTGCATCTGGGCAGGGACAATCCCAAGTTCCAGTATAGGTTGGGGCATGACCTATTAGAGAGCAGTGTAGGGGAAAGGGACCTGGGGGTCCTGGTGGACAACAGGATGACCATGAGCCAGCACTGTGCCCTTGTGGCCAGGAAGGCTAATGGCATCCTTGGGTGTATTACAAGGGGGGTGGTCAGTAGATCGAGAGAGGTCCTCCTTCCCCTCTACTCCGCCCTGGTGAGACCCCATCTGGAATATTGTGTCCAGTTCCGGGCCCCTCAGTTCAAGAAGGACAGGGAACTGCTGGAGAGGGTCCAGCGTAGGGCAACAAAGATGATTAAGGGATTGGAGCATCTCCCTTATGAAGAAAGGCTGAGGGAGCTGGGGCTCTTTAGTTTGGAGAAGAGGAGACTGAGGGGTGACCTTATTAATGTTTATAAATATATAAAGGGTGAGTGCCACGAGGATGGAGTCAGGCTCTTCTCAGTGGCAAACAATGATAGGACAAGGGGCAATGGGATCAAGCTGGAACACAAGAGGTTCCGCTTAAATTTGAGAAAGAACTTCTTCTCAGTGAGGGTAACAGAGCACTGGAACAGGCTACCCAGGGAGGTTGTGGAGTCTCCTTCCCTGGAGACATTCAAAGCCCGCCTGGACACATTCCTGTGCGACCTCACCTAGGCGTTCCTGCTCCAGCAGGGGGATTGGACTAGATGATCTTTTGAGGTCCCTTCCAATCCCAAACATACTGTGATACTGTGATATGGTTTTACTCCAAACGAACTAAAATATTAATGATGCTTAGTCACGCATGTACATCAGGTAAGTCAAAGTCCAGGAGAGCGACTCCGTTGCCCTTGGCTCACAGCTGTGGGTAGCATGCCACGCACAGGCACATCTGAAATCCTCAGTGGTGCTTTCAGCAGAGCAGGTTCAAGCTGCTGAGAGTGATGAGTTTCCTACAAGATAAAATAGCCTGTTGCACTGGAATTCCAACCAGTCACAGAGCCTTCAAATCATGTTAAAGAGATCCAGATACAACATGCTCTGGACTCCTTCAGGACCTGATGATCTAAGTCACATAACTGATTCACAAATAATCCTAAAGTTTTTTCAGGGTTGTGTTAAAGTCTGCACATGTTTATATAGTTAGTACTTCCTAAGTAACTGTTATACATTATGGCAGCTTCCATGGCCAGTCAGTAACCTATCCAATGTTCCTCAAACAGTGGGACATCAGGAGGTATTCCAGTACAGATATTGCCATGAGCACCTGCTAATTTAGTTCATCCCAACAACATCAGGCAGTGATAAAACTTTTTGTAAGCCATCTGTAGTATTTAGCAAAATAAATCTTGGCCAAATCAAAGATTCTGAATTTTGTATTCTGTTTTTGAGTCCAAGAAAGTATGTTCCACCTTGTACAAACCCATTAATACTAAAAACCCTTCAAGTTAGATTAAACATTGCTGCCTTCTAACGTGTGTTACTTTATGCTTTTAAAGGAAAAATAACCTTCCTCTGTCTTTAATGTAAGTGCCATAGGAATATGTTTTCACGTTCATTCCAATGCTAATTTTATTCCAAACCTTGTAATGGAGACAGATATTCCTTAATCTGTCACTCTGCCTCTAATAGTATTTGGTATATTATAGAGGGGCAGAGCTGAAGCCAATATGGTCTAACAATAGAGTTCAGACAAGGCACCACATGCTGTGTAGCAGCAACATACCGTAAGAAGAGTCTGATCTTATATAAATTAAAAATTCCTTTCCCTGAACATTACGTTTTCTTGTACATCAAACTACCTCAAAAAGAAAGGGTTTTCAAGTGCTTTCCTAGGGGCGGGTGGGGGAAGCCTTTCTTTGATTATTTTCTTTTTTCTGGACATGAAGATAATTATTCTGTCCATTTTCTGTTGGGGTAAATATTACAATGAGAAACAGGTTGAAGAGAGGTGCATCAATCCTGAAACTTTCCCTACTATGCTAAAAAGAGCCATACATGGCTCGGCAGAAAATAAACAATTTAAATTGGGTTCCAAATCGCTTCTCGTTAAAGCCGTTTCATTATTTAATACAAGCACTACTTTGTAGGTGACTGGAGCAACTATGAAGTTTCCTTATCTAAGCAGTACATCACAGTTTACATGACAATAGTACAAATTTCTGAATACAGCGCTACTGTTGCAATCATTTCCTGCCCTGGAAGTCTCTTGACCTCTCATTTAGAAAGATGATCTCTACAGACAATCATTCCTTACCCTGAGACTGTCAGCAATGTAGCAGTGGTGATGAGGATATGCAGCCCTTAAGAAATGGAAGATTGGCACTTAGAAATCAGACAGTAGTCTTTTTAAATTACTGCTATAATCTACCCCATAGTTGAAGTAGAAATTATTCTAGCTGATCTAATTATTCTAAGTCAATCTAATAATTTGCAAAATGACCAATATCTTTTACTTTTTGTTTTCAGACATGGTCAGCCACTTTTATCTCACAGTTTACTTAATTCACTACCTCCGCATGAAGCTACAAAAGAAGAAAACAAATAGTAATTTAAATCCATGCATGGAATGTTTTTAATTTTTTTCCTCTTCTTCTTATTACAAGTGTTAGAGGGCATATTTCCATGGACTTTCTGAATAGGTCATAAAAATTACAGAGCTTTAAATGGTAAAATAAGTGAAATCAAAAGAAAACTTACCTCTCTATTGTTAATAATCTTCCATTTTCTTTTAGAAGAATATGATACTAAAGATATGTTGATTATTCTAAGTGGGCAGTCTTGAGTGATTTGTGTGGGTACAGGATACATTATCAACCCCTTGATCATTTCTTACATACAGTGAAGAAAGTATCATATCTAGACACAGCTTCATTCTCACATGTTTTTAAAAGCGTGTTTTGCCCTCATTTTACACTTCTGGGAGAGAGAAAACACTCAGCTGACAAGTGTTTGTACCGATCATATAGATCTTAATAGACTCTAAAACTGGCTCAATTTTAAGTAGTGTAGACCCAGAGTGTGCATACCTTTAAACCAGTTTAATCCATGTTGAAAGTGGTTCAGCTTGTCTAAACTCAGGAAGCTTCCTTTTCACATTACTTACTAGATATTGATTGCTCTAAGAGACTCTATAATGCATATTCCCTTTCAGACCCTTGAATTTTGATCTCCAAAATTACTTTGGTAGAACTGTTCTTATGTTATAGGTTGTTAAAATATATGAAGACATTGTAATTGCAAGTATACTGAAATTTTGCATAGCTACCCTGCATTTACAAAATATTCAACTTCTAGGGCTAACTATGTGCAGCATTGTATCCACATGATCGTGATTCATTTTCTCTGTCTTTCTCAGCCACTAATTCCCTGCCAAGTTTCACTGCTGGCAGTTTTGTATAGCATGAAGATTTGAAATCAGAATGTGGTTGGCAATAATTACAAAAATAAGTTAAAAGATCCCAGTGTGTTACTTAATTTTAAAGTGTCTGGATAGTTTTCTTTCTCAAGTCAGTAGCACAAATTGCTTCTTTTGTGTTTTGGGCTAGGCTTCCTTCAGTTACTCTTTCACAACATGAGTTTCACAATGCTGAGGCAACAGACAAGCTAGTCTGCCTTGGCCACAGGCATTGCTATTAGTTTACATTTCCTTTTAAATATTGCTGGAAAATTAGGGAGGAGGGAGGTTGCTGCAAAAATACATTTTCATATCATTGCCATCAAGACAGATATAAGACTAACACTCATCTCTGACTATAATTGCAAGACCTTGATATGAGGTATAATTGATAAATCTTAAAGTATTGAAATCTTAAAGCTTTCTTAAATTTTTTCTCAGCAACACATGAGATCACTTGGGTTTTGCCACCTTCTGGGAGACAGACAGGATAGCTCAGGTGATGGAAACAGACTTAAGTGACTGGGGGACCATATTACTAAGTTGAAACCCCAAAGAAGGGGAGCTGCTGCTGGAAAACATGTTTTCGGGCTGTTGCTATTCACCTGGCAAGTGGCTGCCTGTGTTGCTTGGCTTCCCAAAGCAAAAGGAAGCATGTTGTGCTTTGCTGTCACTGCCATTGTCCTAGGCCTGCAGTGGGGCAGGTTTGTAGCTATCAGTACATTTGTAACAAGGACCTGTCCATGATTTGCAGTGAGCTGTGCTAGCCATTAGCATTCTGCTGCTGCCACAGCCAGAGGATTGGCTATCACTACAGAGCACACAGGTACAGTGATTTCTTTGCAGATATTAAACTGGATTGTTGTCTCGTTCTTTACAGAGGGAAAGATTAAAAGTCACAAATACAAACAGTGCTGCAGTGACAGTCATCTGAATTGCCTTCTTCAATGTCTTTGATGTTCCAATCCCAGAAAAAGTAATTCTTTTGTGCATCACAACTTCAAGTCAGTAAGACTTTGATCTATGTTTAAAAGCATGTAGTCACAGCCTTTATTTACATGGTTCAGATATTAGGGAAGAAACCAGGCTTCCAATCTTGAAGGCTCTGCCACTGGACTGTTAAAACTCTGCACACACGGTTCATATGTGACTGACTCCTAAAATGCAAGTAGATTCTTTGTTTCTTACCTTTGTTTACTGGTTACTGTGGTTGGGTAGAAGGAGCTTTAGAAGTGGTTTGGACAGAAAGGAGAGTGATGTTGCAGTGTCCCACTGCTCTGTTGCAGGGCAAGTTGGGCTGTGTCCAGCCCTTTTGCCAACCTATGTTAGCTCATATCTCTTCAGAGGGAAGGGACCTGGCTGCTTAACACACTCCATGCCAGCATATCCTGCTCTCAGTTGCTTTCAAACCCTGCCCATCAAAATTTCCCTCGTGTGGCTGCCAAAGCCAGCCACAGCAGACAGAGATGGGTATCAATATGTGCAGGGACAGTCCCTCCCTGGTGGGTAAGTCTATGCAGAGCTCCATAAAAATCCCAGGTTCCCCAAGCCCCGGCCCTTCAACTTCTCTCCTGAATTCTACTGGTGCATGATCGCACCAGGATCTCTTGCAGTTCCTGTCCTTCATGCTCATGTGCCATGGGCACCAGTGAGGTTTGCACTGGGAAGAACTATCATGAGGATGAGAATGCTTGTAGGGCCATCTGACAGAACATGACATCTTCAGGGTGGGGACAACATGGCATATCTCCCTGTAGATAGCAACTACATACATGTATTTGCAGCAAATGGATCAAACTGCCATATTAGAGTCACCAGCCTCAGCCAGGAGTCAGTGCTCTTGGCAGAGGTGGTTGGCTTTTTAAGCACGGTCATGGTACAATTTGGTTTAGGCAAGCCATCCAAGAAACAGAATAGACACAACTGTAGGGACAGAAACTTTCATGATGCTGAACCCAAGCTGCTGGGCTCAGAAGTTGGGTAAAGTTTTGAACAGATCTGCTCCCAACAGACTAGTCACGTGCAATGGGAATTCAGTTTGGACACAGAGATAACCCGGACCAGAGTGCAGGATTTGAGTGTAACACAACTCATGATTCAGAAGGCTATAAAAGGAGAATAAATGTATTCTCCAGTGCCAGTGTTCAGAGGTTTATTGTCCCAAAACTTTCTGGTTTTTATGTGGTGAAAAGGAAATCACTGTGTATAAAAAGAAAACAAACTAAAGAGATTAATAAGAAATGTAAGTTTATTTAATTTAAAACAAAGCACTGAAAGAGATTTCTTCATATACCAACATTTTAGGAAACATTAAATGTGAACAGTTAGAAATCCATGGCCTACTCCTGCAAATTTTTGTTTGCAGCAAGATTTTCCACATGTATATCTTAATTTCCTGTGCTGCATTCTTCTTTAAATATACAGTACCACAAAGCCTGCACATACTCTACCCTTCTGAAAGCACTTTGAACTTTCAGACTTTCCAATAAAACAAGATGACTGAACTAGAAATTTCACTTAATTCATTGCATATCCATTTTTCTTGATGTATCAAGTCATGTCAGATTTATGAGCTGACAGCTTGTTGGCTGTTCTTCATTTCACTATACTGTGAACAGTTATGTAAAATGATGACATATTATATTTGTAGCAACAAAAATCAGCAGGATCCTTAACATCTTAAAAAATATATGTATCGGTTGCTATGTACATTATTTTGTTTTTCAGGACAGAAAAACAACAACAACAAAAACAAAAAAGGGAACAAGAGAGAAATCCCCATAACTTTGAATATGTCTTCCTAGCATCCTAGCATCTCTCTGCTTTTCTATATCTAAAGTGGTGATTTCTAGAGTTCTGAAATAACCACAATGAATCCATGCTTAACAAGAACTGTAATGTATTCTTGTTGATCCTGTCTTCTTCTGATTTTTTCTTGATTTACGTGTATTTCTTCTAGTAAGTTACTATTCTGTGCATGACCTTAGCAGGAGACAATAAGTTCCACTAAATTTCACTATAAGCAAAATAACTTTGATAGTTTTGATAAATGTCCATCTTAATTCTACCTTATTGATGCTCCAGCAAACGTTCATCATCAACTGCTCTGGGAAAACTCAGCAATATACCAATGTTGTTCACAGTTGTACAATGATATATATAAATGTCTGAAATCAAATATATTTTAGGTGTCCCCAAAGAAAGACCTTGAACATGAGCACCTCGTTTGTTTAAAAAACAGTACTTCTACCGAAATTTTGCCACTGCAGTCAGAGTAGAAACTCCCAGTGACTTAAAGGAAGACAAGATTTCATTTTTCTGTAAGTGCTCTCCAGAATCCTGCAAATGTCAGTAGTAATAGTTCTGAGCACAGCAGTCCATTGACAGAACTTGTTTATTTCAAAATCTGTCTTTCCTTTGAAATAAAAATTAAAATTCCAAAAGAAAAATCTGAGGAAAAAAGTTCAGCTGAAATCAACGCATACATTTTGCTCTGATAAGACATTTTGTTTTAGGTCTAACTGCTATATGATCAATTTATATGTTATAATATGAAATAAATAATTTAAAATATGTAGGAAAAAAAATATAGAAAACAGCAGAGCTGGGTATTGTCAGAGTACTTAAGGGGCTTCTTTACCCAAACAAAATTTAGCCAAATAACTATATGCTGGACACTGTTTGAGATGCAATTACATTTCTAGGTAGAAAATGGTTCCCTAACTCTCTGGCTGGCTCTAATTAGCAGTAATGAATAGTATATACGTGAAAATGGTAGCTTCAGATTAGCTACGCCGTAACTAGCATATAGCATGAATATTTGTACTTGTCTTGCATTGTTTTTTTCCCTGTGACAAAAGAAGTAAATGTCTTCCCAATTAAGGCACTGTTAATAATATGAGACTGTGGTAGCTTTCCCATCATCTTATTCTTCTTGCAAGTTAGTAGCCTCTAGAAGTACTGGGCAAAAAGATCAGACAAATTAAAAGGTTACAGATCACAATACCTATGCCAGTCTGCAATTTTCTCCCTTTTCTTGCAAAGGGAAAGACAAATACCAGAATCCAGAAAAGAGCTAAGTATCGTTCATACCATAAACTCCCCTCCTTGTTCGTCTGTTAAACTGTTAATGACTGCTACCTAATAATAAACAGCTTTAGCATCTCCTTATACATAACACAAATTTGCTAATATTTAAACCCTGATTAATTCCTCTCCTTCCAGAACAGACAGTGTACCACAGAAAATGAAGTACTTCTGTTTTTCTGACATGAAGAATTTTACTAACATGGCAATGCTGTAAGATCTCATCCATTTTCATGCTTTTTTTCCATATGCTCCAGGCCAATGCAAATGCAAGATCCGTTACATTCACACTGAGTTTAAAATTGTAGGACTGTTGAAACGTTGTTTGAAAGGGCTCTTTAGAGATTCTCTAGTCCAACTTCTGCTCAAAGCAAGACTGTTGCCAGCATTAAATCAGGTCAGTTGTAGTGTTGTCTGAGCCTTTGAAATCTCCAAGGTCGGAGGTGTCACGATGTCCCTCAGGTTTCAGTGACAGAGGTAGAACGTTTAATCCACCACCAGCCCACTACCTGGTAGGTCAGTGTTATGACAGCCTTACTGAAAACATAAGCTAAGCTTCTCTCTGCATCCTGAAGGCTGGATGGAAAATGAGGTGGTGTTTCAATACAATATTCAATATAATAATTTTTATCGCTTCTTGTTCCTTGTTAAATTTTTTGTTAGCTCATTCTTTGGCTGATTTAGATTTCACTATAGCACTGTATTTTGGCTGTTAGATGGTTTATTTATCATGTGACCATAACTTTGGAGTGAATTTTCTGTGGCCCGACTTTGATGGAGGAAGAGAGACTCTAGACATGTTACAGATGCTTCCAATATTTTTGCATGGCAAAAAGTAAGTTCTAAGAGATGTAGGCTCTGTTGGGAGCTAACATTGCATAAAAACCACTTTTAAGTCCATCAAATAAGACCTATTATTTTGTATTTTTTTCAAGTTGATTGTGATTACCATGAAATCACTGGTACATCATTACAAGGTTAGCAGAAATGTGATCCTCAAAGCACATTAATGGCAGGAAAACTTGAAAACCCCATGTGGCTTTGTGGCTGAAACACTGAATTGGGCAGACATGGGGTTTTATTCCCAGTCTTCTACTTGCCCACAGCAGGCAAATTATTTCATCTGTTCCCCATCTGCAAAACAGAGTAAATGGCAGTGACCTACTTTATAAAAAGTGCTTTGAGATCTGTTAACAAAAATAACTAAATGAGAGACTTTGCTCATACTAAATAAAAGATCTTATCTCTGGGAATTACTCAGAGGAGATCCCAGTCTTCATACAAGAGAACTGCTCTGATTTAAAAAGTGATTCGGTAAATCATTGCCATTTATGTGGTACAAACAAGACCAAAGAAAAAGCCAGAAGTAGTAACTACAAGGTAAACGGAGTATATTTGTACGTCAAGTAGCGCAGAGCAAAACTCTTAGAAGCAAGCATTTCATTTGCAACCAGTTCTCAGTACCTTCCACCTCCTCCTGCTTTAACTTGGGATCACGCTATACAAATGTAATAGCAAATGAGATCCAGCCCTTTTACCCAATGTTCAGCCACACATTATTCTGTACTGCCATATAAACCATACTTGCGACTTTCAGTAGATCACGCAGCCACAGACAACAATTAAAAGGAACGAAAGAGCAACCTGTGCCAGACATGGACTTCCTAGTATGTTTAAAGTAGTGATGATTCATTTTGGCAGAAGTCCAAATCAGGGTGGGGGGCCTTAGCCTGAAGGATCAATGGTGTTGTCACTGTCATCCTTCCTCATAGTTGTGTCTGGAACAGCTTAAGAGGCTCTTCAGCAGAGCATGCTGAATCAACTCATTCTTGGCCAGCTCAGTTTGCTTTTTCTGATCCCGATGCAGGCAAAGAGGAGGGTGTGGCCACCACAGCCTCCTTACTCTGCAGACTTCCTAACCCCTTTCTCATGGTTTCTGCTACCTGGACCTAGTGCAAATTGAACCATGTCCATTGTCCAATGTGTCTTGTGATAGGAGTTGTAATTTCTGTGCATGTTCTGAAAGTGCAAAAAAGTTGTGTGATTCACTATCATGCTACCCCAACCCCCCTTATCTGACTCATATTAACAAAAACTATTAGATCTTAAAAATATTAGTGTGGAGGTTTTTGACTGTAAGAAGCAAAGGGAATAAGTAACATAAAATGCAATGGCTTAGATGAATTAATTGAATCCTGGATAATTTTCTGTTAGTTTGTGGAAGAAGTACATGTGTTTGCAGCAAAGAGAGTTCAACACATTCTGCTTTAGATGAGTCTGTAAGGATTCTGGTAAGAGTATTTTAATGCTTGAATCCAAGAGACACAGTATCCAGCCAGCCTATCTTAACTGCAATCAATGGCATGGAAAGTAAGAAGCACTGAAGAGAGCACTAGATCTCTCTCTTCAAAACATTCGTTGCTGAGGCAAACAGGAAGCCCAAGCCATGAGATGGAAGCCCCGTATGTTCTTTCTCTTTCCACAGCGAGATGTGCCTGTGCCTAGTGACCAGAGCAGGTGGTCTCATTTGATTTCACTTCCATCTTAGGCCACGAGTTTTCTGTGTAATGGTAAGCTCCTTCACTTGCCTGTGCTTAAGGAATTGCTGTTACACAAATAAAGTCTGGATATTCAGAGAATTACCATGTTAAATTTGTGGGGCAACCTTGACACTTTATCTTGCAATTAGTGCTTTGCTTAAAGAGATCTTCATATCAGTACTAACACAATATGCCACACACCTTTCATTAGACATGTGGGAAGATGACACACAATATTTTGATTTATCTTTGTCTCATTTGAATGAAAACAACATTCATTTTTTAAGAGGTTCTTCTAAACTTGAACTTCTCATAAGGACAAGATCCAGAACCCTTAAAGTTGGGCTCTGGGCAACTGAGGACTTCATTGCTTTCACTGGGCCCAGGGAAGGAATGGTAACAGCATCCTTCTCACTGGAGTAGAGCCATCTGGGTCATAACTAGTGCTCTACAAAAGCTTAGCTGAGATTGCAAAGGAGATGTGGACAGATTTTTTTTTCTTCTCTTCTCTCTTCTCTTCTCTTCTCTTCTCTTCTCTTCTCTTCTCTTCTCTTCTCTTCTCTTCTCTTCTCTTCTCTTCTCTTCTCTTCTCTTCTCTTCTCTTCTCTTCTCTTCTCTTCTCTTCTCTTCTCTTCTCTTCTCTTCTCTTCTCTTCTCTTCTCTTCTCTTCTCTTCTCTTCTCTTCTCTTCTCTTCTCTTCTCTTCTCTTCTCTTCTCTTCTCTTCTCTTCTCTTCTCTTCTCTTCTCTTCTCTTCTCTTCTCTTCTCTTCTCTTCCCTTCCCTTCCCTTCCCTTCCCTTCCCTTCCCTTCCCTTCCCTTCCCTTCCCTTCCCTTCCCTTCCCTTCCCTTCCCTTCCCTTCCCTTCCCTTCCCTTCCCTTCCCTTCCCTTCCCTTCCCTTCCGTTCCCTTCCGTTCCCTTCTCCGCCCTGCCCCTCCCCTCCCCTCCCCTCTTCTTCTCTGTAATTTTGATGCTTCCATACATCCTCTTTTAGAGCAATGAACGCCAAAGCACTCAGAAAATCAGACCGTAAGCCTGGGATTACTAGCAAAATTTTCATTCATACTTTCCCATCTTCTGCAGCAAGACTAGAATGCAAGACACCAGTGGAATTCAGACCTATGACCTTCCAAATATTCATAATGAACCTGCTTTGAAAGCATCATACACTTCAATCTTAGGAAAGCTTTTGTTGTCTTTGGTGCGATACAGTTGCTAAAATAAGGTGGTTGGAATGCCTTTCCATGTACCAACACAAATTATAAACACCCTCACATCATTCTGTAACACATATCTGACATCAAATCCACTGTTGGTTTTAATATTAAACAAATTAATTGACAGGTTTATAAAGCTCATATAAGTCTCATATATGAAACTTTATTATTCCAAATTGTAGCTATTTATGACTTGCTTTGTTGGGGGAAGGAGAAATAGAAACATTTTCTTTTTATAGCCACAACTTTGGCTTTCATGACATCATCAAAATGCACCGGAATTTAGGTTCTCTTCTTTCAGTACTTTAAAAAAAAAAAAAGGAAGGAGGAAGGAGGCAGAGGTTTATGTTACATATCTTTCTAATATGCTCTTATGAGTAATGGCTTTAGAACAAAAAATAAGAACTAAAGAGAAATTTAAGGGAAAAAAACACTGTACAAAGAATTTTGCACTCATTGACTGATTAATACACAGAATCACAGAATGTTAGGGATTGGAAGAGACCTCAAAAGATCATCTAGTCCAATCCCCCTGAGAAATAATCCTGTTTAATTTTTGACAGAAATAAGTTGTTTATACCACTCATGTGATGGGAAATTCTGGGTTTAAAAAATAGGATTTTCGTCTTTCTGCAGGC
Source organism: Patagioenas fasciata (assembly GCF_037038585.1). NCBI lineage: Eukaryota > Metazoa > Chordata > Aves > Columbiformes > Columbidae > Patagioenas > Patagioenas fasciata. The sequence continues at coordinate 57,877,012 of NC_092560.1, read as the reverse complement.
ATTTCCAATTTGCCACATTCTTCCTTCGTAACTTTCTCAAGTTATACTATTCTGATGCTTTTGAGCTTCCTTCAAACACTGGATAATTCAGAATGGTGAAAAGAAGAGCTGTGATGTTCTATGATATCTAGACTCTCATGTACTAATGGATATACTATCCCAAATCCTTCAAAATCTGAAAGAGAAGATTCTGGTGGACGTGTATAGTACTCTGTAGAAGTATACATCTGACCACTCTGTTGAGACAGAAGATTCCCAAAAATTAAGTTGAATTTTAAAAATCTGGGGGGATTTTTGGAAATGTGGAAAAGGACATGACTCTACTAGTCAGGGTAAGAAGACAGTTATGTACTGATTAGTGGTGCAGTGAATAGCAATCTACTCTATTAAAATCTAACTGACAGTATAAAAGAATAAAGGATTAATCTGAACTATGAAGTTGTTTTAATATACAAAGCGAAAGTACTTTTTGTTAGAGTTTAATGAGTTGAATCTCTGCCTGTAGCTTAACTGACATGGACGGCTCGGCTTTCCTCATACTTAAAATTTAATGTTGCTGCAGTTTTGTGTAAGTGCTTCCACTGAACTAAACACAAATAAATCTGAGTTCTCTGTGAAAAAGAAGGAATATATCATCACAATTCATTGTAAATATGAGGAGCTAGAATATACAAAGGAATTTTGAAATAACTCCAAAAGTTTTGGCTTTAGGAACTGAAAAATAAGGGGAGGTGCTATTTTCATTATTTAGCTTATTCACTCAGCATTTTATTTTTACATTTGGTATCTCTGTATACTGAAAGTATACATGGGTATGATCCAGAAGGTGAAAGAAGGTATTAGAAAGGGGCCTGCAGTAGTTCTTACTGTAGACTGAAAGGTACATTACTGTTCTCAGAAGGATCTTTTGTTCTGGCTAAACAGAGCAAACAAAGAGTTATAATCTCAAGACTTTTGTGACTAATGTGTAAATGTGCTAATACACATTCTTATCTTGGATAGAAATTAAAAGGAAGATTGTTCTTTTCAACATAAAGCAGACAATACATGCAGCTTTATGATTAAGATGTCAGAGACTAACTAATGAAGTTAATATAATGAAATTTGTGTTAACATTTGTAAATAAAATAATCTGAAAATCCTCTGTCTAGAGGATGGGAAACTAATAGCAGCAGCTCAGTGGTGTTCACTTGTTAATGAAATTCAAGAGAAAATAGTGATATGTATTTTTGAAGTGATCCGACTTGCACTGTTAGTATTGTGTACGATTAACTTTATTAAGGCACTGTCCTTGAAAAGCAGTTATACAACTCACTGGCAGTGGCTGGTGTGGTTAATACCTCCAAAAGTAAGTGGTCACTTATGCTCTTGGGACTTGCAAGCCTTTGTTCAAAATCTGAAAAGTTTTGGCTTAAACCACAAAGAACAAGGAAGATAGGCAATCTGTCAAAGTAAATCATATATCCTGCCTTGGCAAGCATTAAACTAATGCCCTTTCCCAAATCCACACAAACATAATCTGTCAAGGTCATTCTTTGCTTCTCAAGGCCTTTCATAGTGAAAACACGTAGAGCACGTAAAGTCAGCTCAGTTCTGTACCCTGACAAGGTTTGCAGGTTACATCAGCAGGATGAAATGATCAAAAATAAAATAGTGAAATATAAAACCAATCTAAGAAAGAAGCTGCATATATATATAATATATATATGTATAGTATACATGTGTTTATATTATATGCAAATTAACTTTTCAAATGTCAAGGATTATCAATTAATACAACATCTATTTTATGTTATTTCAATATCTAAGAGAATAAAGGTAAGTATGCAGAAAGCAGAGGATTTATTTAGTGATGATTTATTGATAGTTGAGATTTATTAGTCTCTATGAACATAATAAAAATGTAAATGAACTGAGTGTAGCAAAGGAAGCTGTGATACAGAACAGCAAGAACCCTATGAATGACAAATTAACAGCAACCAAATTCAAGAAGTAGATAGAATATTTTTTGAAATACCTTTTTATAAGTAAATCAGATCTCAAGAAAATGTAAGGAACTTGTTTTTCAAATATACATTTTCTTTCATTGTATTTTGGAGCCAACTGCTCATGCAGTATAAAGGTAAGTTTGGTTTTAATTCCAACCATACAGTAAGACTGAGAAGTTACTTTTCTCAGAATTCTCCAGTGCAAGATTTCTTTTTCCAAAAACTACGAGGGAAACACTCCTGGGCTCTTATTTACTTATGTATGAGCAGAAGAGAATCCTGTTGGGGCAATACAATGTTTAAAATATTTTGTCTCAGGATAGGCAAATGCCTACTACTCATGTCCACATGACCTGGCTTTGGAGGATGTTTAGTTCGGATGACAGCTTGGGACACTGTGATGAAGTGGCTTTGGAAACACCATTTGCAGGACAGTCACTGACATACAGACAAGTAGTGTTGCACCTACTGTAGTTACTGGAGGGAATAACCTAAATTGAAGAGCTTAGGAAAAAAATGATGCAGCCTTTTCTAAAAAGGTGGGTATGATAAAGATCTGACTGTTTGGACATAAAAGGTCCCATAACTATTTTCAAGACCAGTGGAATCACACCGTAAGGCAAGCCCAGCAGGTAGACCAGGCACACAGTACAGAGGACTCCCTACCCTCTCTCTGCACATTGGAACATAGTAACTCAAGGGATCAGGGGCAATTGCAGCATGCTTCTACCTGGGCCAGAGGAGAAGGGTCTCTGCTGTGACTACTCCACCTTCCCAGGTTCCCTTGCACAACAGGCATGAGGCTCTACAGCTGGAACCAAACAACAATATTGAGGAAGGTGGTTCAACTCAGTTGGAGGTGCCACAGAGAAGAAGTCAGCCTTTACCCTCCATTGAAACAGCCATTGTTAAGAAAAAAAGACGGGGCATGATCATAGGAGACTACCTTCTAAAGGGAACAAAAGGCTCTATATGCAGACCAGACGCACTTCTGAGGGAAGCCTGCTGCCTCCCTAGAGACAGGGTTAAAGATATGAAAACTTCCTGCCCTGGTCAGGTCCTCAGATATATACCCTCTACTAATTTTTCAGATAGGCCATGATGAGACTGAAAAGTGAAATTCAAAGGCAATCAAGAGGGATTTCAGGGCCTTGGGACAATTGGTTAATGGACTGGAATCAAAAGTGGTGTTCTTCTCTGTCCCTCCAGTTGCAGGGTATGATGAGGAAAGATACAGGAAGACCCATCAGATCAATACCTGGCAACTGGTGTCCCCGGCAGAATTTGAGGTTTTTTGATCATGGGTCAATTTACATGACACTTGGCCTGCTGGGGACAGATTGGATGCACCTGTTTCAAAGGGGAAAAAGAGTCCTTGGGCAGGACATACCAGGGCTCATTGAAAGAGCTTAAGACTAGATTTGAAAGGGGAAGGGGAGAAAATCAGGCACAGCAGAGGCAAACCTAAGGGTGGCATGCCAGCATGCTAGCATGGGGTGCTAGCAAGGCTAGCAAGGTCTGCTATCTGAGTGGAGAGAGGGGACGGAGAGCCATGTGACAGAAGAGACACAAAGGTTATAGATGTGTTAGATACCACAGAAGCACCTGAGAATGACCAAAAAGGAATTCGGGCTAGAGAAGTGATTTGGACTAGAGAAGTGATTGTTCCACTGTACTCAGTGCTGGTTGAGTCCCTACCTTAAATCCTGTGTTCAGTTTTGGGCCTCTCACTACAAGACAGACATTGAGGTGCTGGAGAGAGTTCAGAGGAGGGTAACAAAGCTGGTGAGGGGTCTGGAGGACAAGTCTTATGAGGAGTGGTTAAGGGAACTGGGGCTGTTTAGCCTGGAGAAAAGGAGGCTGAGGGGAGACCTTATCGCTGTCTACAACTACCTAAAAGCAGGTTGTAGCATGGAGGGTGTTAGTCTCTTCTCCCAAGTAGCAAGTGATAGGACAAGAGGAAATGGCCTCAAGTTGTGCCAAGGGAGGTTTAGATAGGACATGAGGAAAAATTTATTCACGGAAAGGGTTTGAAAAGAGCTAAAATGGGCGGCCCAGGGAAGTAGTTAAGTCACCATCCCTGGAAGTGTTTAAAAGCTGTAGAAATGAGGCTCTTAGGGACATGGTTTGGTACTAGGTTTAGGTTGTGGTTGGACTCAGTGATCTTAAGGGTCTCTTCCAATGAAAATAATTCTATGATTCTAAGATCTGTGGACTTCCCAGCATCACTGCAGCAAAAAGCTATTTGATTCGCTTCTGCCACGGTGCCATGCAATTAACAGGCTTGACATTAAGTGATCGTATGATGAACTAGGCACTAATGTCACTGTTGAGTTTTCTTATTCCTTCTGACAGCTGTGAGGACCTTGACAGGGTCTGCCTGCTAGATTTAGGAAGAGGAACACCACCGCCACCACTGCTACCCATCGTGAATGAAAGCATACAGACATTATTCCTAAAGGGGCAGGGTGGGATGAATAGAAATAAAAAGAAGGGAGATAATGTGCCAGGCTGGCTGCCATGGCTACACCCAGAAATGATTAATCAGATATGCCCAGCTCTGGAGAAAGACACTAGCGTCATCCGTGGAGGGAGTTCTTGCCAGTTCCTTGCCCTAGTGATTATTTAGGGAGGCAGTTATCCAGAGGTAGCTGTCAAACTATGTTGCTCTTGTCTGCTCCTCCAGGATTCTCACATAGCTTGTGTGGTATGTGCTGGATATGCTGATCATGAGAGGCTGTTGGTTTGCAGCCCACAGCCATGCTGAGACACATCAACAAAACTTAGCCTTGCTTTTATATTTGGTGATGGTTGAATGTTTATGCTGTTGTCATGTTACTGTCCTCTAGTAACTGCAGTTTATTGTTGGCACTGCATGATTCTGCTGCTGGCAGGATAACAGAACAACAGGTAGAGGAAAAGAATAACTGTGGGGTCCTCTTTGGTGGGAGTGAGGAAGTGGTCCTTCTTCCATCTGACCCTTCACACTCCCTTTCAGCATGTTGCTACATTGTCCTTAAAGACAAAACTAAGAATTAAACTCTTGAATCTGTTCCCTTGTAGTTTGGAAGACTCTAGCTTCCAGTGGAGAAAAGCTTCCACAGTTTATCAACAGCTGTGCTTATGCTTGTGCCTTTTTCTGGTCTGAAAGTGATGTAACAGTCAGTGGTAGCAGTAGGGTAAAGGAAAACTAAGCTACTGTTGGTCTCCTGAGTCTGAAATGGTACAGTTCCCTTCCCCTGGAGAGGCAGCAGACAGTGGTGCTTACCACACATGTCACTGCTGATCTAGGTGAGAGCTATGTTTTTAATTTAGTAATCTGGAAGAATGTAAGAAAAAGAGCTGATACCTGCAACAATTCTGGTTACACTTCATAAGTGATGTGCAAGAAGAATTTTAAGAGGTCTTGCTCACTATTCTTCCCTAGAGCAAGGGTTCACCTGGAAACTCAAAAATATAAAAGCCCTCAGCCTTGTGTCAGGCCTGAGATAGATAAGCATATTTGTTACCCAGTTACAGTTGGGAAAAATTGAGCCACGAAAGGATGGCGACTTATCCGAGGCAAGAAAAATCCTCTGTAGCACAGTCAAGAAGAATATCCAAATTAGAGACTACCAGAGGTCACAAATTGAACTGATCTTAATAGTTAAAGCAAGATGTACAAACAAATGACCAAAAAAAGAAAAAAAAAAATCAAGGCAGGAGATAGACTTCCACTGTATGAGGATTGCAATTTAGCTTGCAGATCACTCCATTTCTTGTATCTTTCATACTTGCAAACTGTGGGGACAGATCACCTTTTTGCTTTCAACCATTTGGTGGATAGACCAAAATGTTCCTTAGCTCACCAATAAATGCTACAGAAACAAAACTGATTAACTGTGATGAATGTGACTAGACCATAAAGGGCTGTTAGAAGAAACATCAGTATTGTTTGTTCTTAAAAAGAAACAGAGAACCGTTCTTACATGCTTCGTCAGAAAAAGGAGGTTTAAGTACACCTCTTATATAATGTGTCTGACACCTAGGTCAAGAGGTAATCTTAAGCTTTGTGGCTCGAAAATACATTTCTAATAAGAGTTCAGTTCTGTGTGAACTGAAATGTGAGGGAAGAAATATTTAAACACATTTTCTATGGAAATCAATGCTGAAATTAATGGGTAAACTAGTAAGAAAAATACTTAAAAACAGCCAGACTAGACATTCACAGTGTCTGAACTAAACCCGCAAAACTCCATGTAACAGATTCCTGCTTTACTTTGGTTTTCTCTCCTAAAAAGTGATATGGTATCATGCTTTTCTGAGGTGTAATTACTTCTAAAACGTACACCTGTTATGCTGTTCTATAAAGTTAGAACTGAGCAGCAGCAAGACAGCAAAGGATTTCCAACAGAGACACCAGCAGATTTTCAGCACATCCTAGGAAAAAAGAATGAAAATAACCTTAAACTCTGTGTCTTCATTTGGTGCCTTGACTTCTCCATTACATGGAGGAGTAAACAGGAAGTGATTATGGCTTAGGAGCAGGTTTGCTTTCCCTTTCTCACAACAGAAAGAAGGAACGGAAGATCAGTACGGGGATAAGTCTTTCTACACAGAAGAACAAGACCGGGAGAATCTAGCTTGTATACAGTATTAAAGCACTTATTGCATGTTTAGTCAAGACCAGAAGCTACAGACTGCATTATCTCTTGTATTTATTCTGTTTGCGGACGATGATGCCTAGGTTATGTATTCACGGGCATGGCAGATTCCTATCTCTAGCATGTTGAAAATTGTTGGTTATTCATGACACTGTTACAGGTTTTGTGCAACAAGGAAACTCCTTGGCTTGCAAAAACTTATTGTGTTCCCTAACAGAAGTTTCTTTGTGTACAACAGTTGATGTTCCAAATGTTGCACGATGTTAATTTGAGGCCAAAGGCTTCTGTTTCATAACAAACCCTGGGTGCTGCTACTTGTGACTTAGGGGAAACAGGCCCAGTGAAAACTGCTGAAAGTCTCATGTTACCCTCCAGACCTGTATTCTAGACAGACTGAGAAATTATATGTGCAAGAGGTAACTGAGTATTTTTCTGAATTCTTCAGTAAATTTTGTGCTTTTTACAATCAGGTCAACTCACATTAGCTGGTGCTCTGGAATGAGGTGTGTTTGCCACTGTGCTGACCTAGTCACAGCAAAGTGGAGAAATGTCCATTTGAAACAATAAGGTGAATATAAGGATCGCAGATGAAATGTAATTTATTACAGTTGAATTTCAGCCAATAATAAGGTGATAGACAGCCCTTATAATGCATGCCATGTATTCTTCATTGACTAAATAGTGAGGTTTTTCCACTTCCCATTTTATCCAAAAGTAACTCAAAACCTTGATAGTGCTGGCCTTACTAAAAAGGCAAAGTTGTGCCTTAACAGGGATGGTGACAGCACTTGTCTGCACTTAATTATTTCTTACTCTGGTGCCTTCCACCATCTGTGGATTTCATGTTTTGCCCTGTTCTTAGCTGCTTTCCAGCAAGCATTTCACCTCAGTTCACACACAGATTCCTCAGTACCTCATAGCCACTCTGACATTTTGCCTTGAATTTCCCAAGTTTCTCTCTCATTTAAGCTTTGTTGTAGCTTTGGCACTCTGGGAGAAGTGTCCCCTATGATTCTGTCAGCCCAAAAGGATGTTCACAAACTCTTACCTCCTAGATTTACTAGTGATTTACTTTTTCTTCTCTGTATCCTTTTCTACTTAATTGCTATTCAAAGCTGTATTCCTCCTCCATGTGATAAGTTTTTAGTAAATTCTTAAAACTGGGTGGGTTTTGCTTGGTTGTTTCTTTTGTTTGTTTCAGGTTGTTTTTTGTTTATTTGTTTGTTTGGTTGGTTTCTTCTTTCTGTCTAGAATACTTTAAAAGCATAGGGTTGGATTTGCTTGCTTGTTTGTTTTGTTGGTGTGTTTGGGGTTTTTTTTCTGTGTATGTTATTTATGGCAGAGGAGAATATTTGAAAATATTTAATAGAGACATAATAGTGTGTTTCTTTTATTTTGAAGACAAGAGGATCCTGTGTACACGCAGGTTGCACTGCCAACAAACAGTAGTAATTTGAGTTAGTTTCAGCCATCTATTTCAGTATTTGCATGCAGCTGATCTCATGCCACTTCTACAGAGCACATACTTTGCTCTGTTCTTCCCCGCATGTAGTAACATCCTCATTTTGACAACAAGGCTTGGTTTAGGAATCTTCCAGTATATTGTCCCTAATTTATAGTAGAGGCTTTAAATAAGCATCAAATACCATCTTTAGGAAAATCAGAATTAATTTCTCTTTAAATGTACATCCCTGTCTTGCACATTACAAGAGGATATTTACATCACCTGCTCATCCCAAAAGGACCCTGCTTACAAGGTGACAATTCACTCAGCTGACTTCCTCACAGCATCCTTCACTGAAAAACATGAGCTTGGCTTGTTGACAGACTACCTAAGTCAGGGGTGTCAAACTCATTTTCACTGGAGGCCACATCAGCCTCACAGTTGCCTTCAAAGGGCCGAATGTAATTTTAGGATTTGGCCCGTGAGCCTTGTGTTTGCCACTCAGTTATGTCCAATATACTCCTTTATCACCGACTCTGTCTCATAACACAACAGACATACTGTTTTTTCTCCTTGAAACACAAATATTTATTCACTTTCCCATCTATCATTACATTGCCTTCCTTCTGCATCAGTCTTTCTCTTACTGGACACATTGGGATTCAAATTATTTCACCAAAGACGGTATAGTGTGCCACCTAAGTAAAAGACCAAGATGTCCTTAGGGACCAGGTTAAATGATAGTCAGGTCCTCTCACACAAGCTCACCTTTCCTTCAACCCTCCCCCTCCAGAAACTGCAGCCACTCTTTCTGCATCAATTCTCCTTCTCCATCTATCCCAGTAACATTCTCCTTATTCCCCCATTGCCAATTCCTTGGACAGCAACACTATCCTTAATGCCATTCCCCAGCACGAACACTCTCATTCTTCCATGGTGGAATAAGGAGAATGTTCCTTTGGGGGTGGACATGCCTACTGATAATTCTCCTTTTGTCACGCTCCATGAGGAACTTTCTCTTTATTCCACCATTCCCCTTCCCCCTTCCTTACCCCTCCAACTAATTTTTTGTCTTTCTCATCTTTCAATGCTCCGAGACAGTTACTGGTGTCCCCCATCAGTGTCACCTGTTACTCTTCTCACACAGGCTCACTGCTCTCCTTTAGCTACAGTCGCAGCTCCCGCTGTTCTGCTCCTGCAGCGCAACGCGTGTCACACATGCTGCACGCGTGACCAGCGCTGGCAGGAGCCTGGGGACAAGGGACACTGCCAGCAGGTAAGTGCTGGGTTGGATAGAACAAGGAGGGTGGCCAGATCTGGCCCATGAGCCATGTGTTTGACACCTGTGACCTAAGTGATTCACTTGGTGTGACCTTGAGGGCATGTGCATACTAATGCTATTCTGCACCTTTATGGAATACAAACGGTCCCCTCAGGCTTTTCTCTAGCAAGTCTGGAGGGAAAGAACTCTTCCAATCTGCTATCACATCCTTCAGCAAAGACCTTACGTTTACATCAGTGTCTGATCCACATATATAAAGAGGAATCTGCTTCTGTTAGGAGGTACTTCTCACTCAGTGCTTCAGACCAAAGCAGTGACGCCAGCAAAGTGACCACGCTAATAATCATTGTTGAGATGCTTAGTAACATTATAGTTGGGGGATACATAGCAAATTCTGATAAGTGAGCCTAAAATATTCAGACTGGATACTTTGAACTGTGTGGCATCCAACATATCCAAAATCATACCATCCTGAAAGCAACCTGGTACACACGGCAACATACAGTTCTCCTTTCATCTCAATCAGCGTTCAAATAGGTAGGTTTGTTTAGCGCCAGCAAAACACCTTTTTGACAGTAACGTACACCCTTTTGTTCTTGCAGGATATAAAGTCCCTTCTCTGCAGCTCCGAGGTTGAAAGAAAAACCACCCACTTGTGATCGAATGGAAATCTAGACCAAGAGTAAATTTTACTTGGCCCTCCCCAAGGTTCTGGTCATGTGATGTCTCCTGCCTCTCTGCTCGCTCCCAGTCTCTTGGGAAACAGCCGCAGCGCTAGGTGTATGTGGCAGGCTATAATCTGAACGTATGCGCGTATGGAAACGGGTGTGCTCAGACCAGACATTAGTGCTTCTAAGTAGTTACAGACATGGAGAAGTACCCGCAGACCGGTGAAGCGGCGCCTGCCAAGTGAGGGCAGCCCAGGGAACGAGGCGTGAAAGCTGCAGGCAAGGATGTGCATTTGATTTCCTACAAATCTCGGAATGAGCAGGTAGGCTTGGGCACAGCAGCGGCTGCTCAGCGACTCGCTGCAGCGCGGGCATCGTGCGCCCCTCGGCCGGTTCCCAGGGAAGACATCGACTGGGGAAGTTTTGAGGGTGCTGGAGAGAGGGGGCGCACAAACGGGGTGCTGCAAGCTGGGGCGCGGCGCAGCCCGAGGCCGGCCCCAGTTTCGGGAAGCGCTCCCCCGCGCCTCAGCTCCTCACCGAGCAGTGGCCGCGGTCCCCCGCCCCGGGGCCGCCGGAGCACCCGCTGCTACCCCACACGTGGGAAGGGTCGTGTGGGGGCGGGGGCGGGGACGCCCTCCCCGCTTGGCGCCTCCGCACTCCCGGGTGCGGCGCTGCCCGGCCCGTCGGTTCGCGGGCGGCCGAGCCCGGCCCTGCCCCTGGCGCGCGGGCGCCGCTCCTTCCGACCGCCAACACCTGCGCGGGGGCGGGCGGGGCGGGGCGCCGCTCGGCCCCGCCCCGCTGCACCTACAGTCGGCCGCCCCGCCCCGCGCCGCCCGCCACCACCAATCCGCGCCCGCTCCCCCCCCCCCCCCCTACGCCGTTTGCGCAGGCAGCGCCGTTTCCGCAGTGGGTTGGAGCGCTGGCTCCCCGCGATCCTCGGGAGCCCGATGTGACCCGCCAGAGAAAATGGCGGCGGCGGCGGGGAATCGCACCTCGTCGTCGGGATTACCCTCGGGCAGCGGCGCGGAGGCGGCCGCCGCCGCCTGCGGGAGCCCAAAGGGTGGCGCGGTCTCGGGGAGCGTCGCCGGCAGCGGTGAGGGGCTCCTGCGGGAGGCGGGCGGCGACTGCCGGGAGCAGCGCTCTGACTGGAGACGGAAGCAGCTGCGCAAAGTGCGGAGCGTGGAGCTGGACCGGCTGCCCGAGGCGCCCCTCTTCCTCGCCGCCGCCCCGGCCGCCGCCTCCTCCTCCTCTCCGGAGCCCCCCGAGACGCTGCTGCTCCAGTACCTGCCCAGGCCGCCGCGCTCCAGCCCCGCCAGCCCGGCTGCCTCTCCCAGCCGCTGCGCCGAGCTTCTGGAGCCGCTGCCGGCGGGGAGCCCGGCGGGGACGGACCCCGCCGCGGAGCGGAGGATGGAGCCGTCCCCCCCCGCGAGGTGAGGGAGTGCCGGGATGGGGGACGTGTGGGGCTCGACGCTGGGCTGTGGCGAGTGACAGCGGCGGCGTGGCTGTTCCCGCGGGGAGGGCTCGGGGTGGTCTCCGGTGCTTTGCTCCCCGTCGTGGGCGCCCGGACGCCGCCTCGCCGCGGGCCGGCAGCGGATGCGGGGGTGGCGGGAGCCGCCCTCGGAGCGCAGGGCTCGGGCGCGGCAGGCAGCCCTCGGCTGTCGCCTTCCCCCGGGGCGCGGGGGCACCTGGTGAGGGACGGGCGGCCGCCGGGCCGGACCGGGCTGTCCCGCCGGCCGTCTGCAGCTGTCAGCGAGTCGAACTGCGCGGGAGCCAAGCCGCGGGGGGTGGCGGGTGCGTTTGCGGGGGGTGCTTTTGTGTTTAACTTCTGCCCGAGTCCCGAAGGGCTTTGAAGTGTGAGTTGGTGGCGGGGGGCGGGTGTGTGCGCCGGTGGGTGTCGGGGCGAGCGGAGCCCGGTGTCACTGCCCGCAGCTCGGCGGTGCGGGGCAGGGCGCGGGCCGCGCCGCGCTCCGGGCGGCTGTGCGTCTGCCGCGGGGGCTCTCCGGGCGCCTCCTGCACCGTCCTCGCAGTTTGCTGCACAGAACTGAGCTGTGGGGGTTTTTTGTTGTGCTTTTGTTTGTTTGTTTTGCTTGTGTTTTGCATTAAAAAAGGACTTTACGAAGTCTAAGTCCAATTTGCAGCATAGTGATAGCGTGGGACTGTTTTCTTTGATTCTTAGTAAGGGCGCAGAAAGGCTTTCAAGCATAAACCTTCTTTCTTTCCGAGAGAAAGTAACTTTTTGGTGCTTTAGTCTCTAGGTGACGTATTTCAGTGGTTTCATTTAGTGCCCTACTGTTTGTAGCCAATATTTGCCTTCCGTTTGTATTGTTTGATAAGTCTACCTTCTTGAAGTTTTAGAGAACTGCCCATATTCTGCCTTTTTGACATGTGTAGAAGTATTCGGGATGACAGTGAACTCACATCCATTATGAAACAGTTTAAGTGCTTCAGAGCACATTTTAGCTTAAATGTGCACTTGCAATGTCTGACTGGTATGTATGTGGGAAGGTGCTGCAGTAGTGATGGTGTCATTTTGTTGTGAAGTTGACAATTTCATATGGATTTCTTGTAAGTTTTTATATGATGTGGACTATGTAGTTTAAGGATTTAGGATTAACTGACAAGGACCTATTTGAATGCCACCTTACAGTTTGGCTAATTACTTAAACCTCCTAAGAAATCAAGCTCCAGTTTGGACAGATGACATGTATTCTTTTTAGTTGTGTCTTATGTCAACTAAACCTCGAGGATATTTTCTAAAGATTGCCTTATCTTGGGACTACTGTAATAAGAACTGATCTCTAGACCAATGTCCTGTTTGTATGAATTCTCAGCAGTTCAGATGGATTTTGGTCTATTTCTAGGGCAGTGTAAAAATACTTGATATGGTGTGGTTCTAACAGATAAGAAATGCCTCTCTACTTACAAAAGGATTAGTGGGAAACCTTCAGTGTTTTGAAGGGGGAATAATGTATGAATTTTAGTGAGTAACTGATCTTTTTATGATTCAGCACCATCTTTGTCTCTATCGAGTAATAAAATTATAATGTACTGCATCTCATAGTACAGTTGTAACCAGTTTCGTGGCTTTCAAGGAAAATAAAGACTCAGTGTTGGAACACGTTTAAAGGAACTCAGAGTCTCATGGTGATAGCAAGCAGGAGTTAGGGTCAGTATGAGAGGTTCAGGAAGGTCAATGCATGTCACATCAGTGCTGAAACACTGAGTCCATCCTTGCTAGTCAGTCCCACAGCAGCAATGACAGAGCAGCTGTGGAATTTTTTTTCCTTTCACATGGACAGTTTTGCTTACTTTTAAGTACCTGCATTTGGGTAAGTCAGTGTTTTGAGTGTGTGTAGAAGTTAAAAACCTTATCCTAAATGCTTGCTGACGTTCGACTAGGAATGTTAATAAATCATAGAAAATACTAAATGCTAAGTGCTTTTCTGTTTAGTATTTTAGTGAGATAGTCTACTTTGAATTTGTAATTTGAAAATACATAGCAGCATTGATAGTGATTGTTCTCCAGAAATATAAGATAAATACTCATGTAGAGTATCTCTTGTGTTACCAGTGAATAGATGTTAGACAAAGTACTACTTTGTCAGGCTGTATGAAGAACTTTAAATGCCTCGCTGACCTTATTGTAATATTAATTGACTTGTCCTAGCCAAAGGAGGGAGGTTAATTTGTATCTGAGAGACAGCATATTACACATTAAGTTTGTGCATGCAGCTGTTGCCCAGACTTTTATTAAGAGTCAAACTGAGGGTCATAATCAAAATAATGTATTACATGGAAGTTTTCTGTTTTGTTTTAAAATACGGTAGTTGTGCTTTCCTGTAAGGGTCTACTGTTAGTCAAAAGATACTGTGCTTGCTCTGAAGGCCCCCTATCAGTCTCTTTGGTGTTACAGTTACTTTATTTTAGAACAGACTTTCTGTTTATGCTGGAAGACCTGCATGAGCATCATAATGAAGCTGAGAAGGGAAACTGACTCTGCTGTTAAGTCCTAAATGTAAATATTACTTTTTTTTCTTTAATCTCTCAAGCATTCAGCTTGTCATGGCAGTAGAACAAATATTTTCTTTAAAAGCGCTGAACGTTACAAGCTATCTTTTTATATCACGGGAAGAGAAGGAGGAGGGAGTTGTTTTACTAGGAAATGCAGCTTCAACATAAAGCGCTTCAGACCTCTTATCTCATATCTGTACTGACAGTATATTGATTTGGTTTATATAAAAAGATCCAAATAGTGATTCAGTGGTAACTGTAGTATAATTTCTTGTTACATTGGGGAAATCCATGAAGGCAAAACACCCCTTCTTCTCTATGACCTTAAAAATGTTATTTTAAAATATTCAGACCCTTTAAGTGATGTTTATTTGTGTCCGAAATTGATGTAGGTGACTTATTGCATCCCCAAATACAGGATTAGTTCTACTACCGTTACCCTGTTTTTATAAAAATAAAAAGCAGGAAATGCTGCTGTTCATCTCCTCTGCATTCAGTAATGACGTGGTGTGTGGCTTGCTTGAAAATTGTTTGAAAATGTATCTACTAGATATGGAAGACTTGTCAGATACTTCAGCTGCAAGAAAACTTTTTGTAGATATTTATGCTGCATTTTCTGCAGTTGCTGCTTGGCTCCTGCTAGAGACACCAAAGATGAGCTGTGAAAATGAAGTTTTGACTATGTGCATATTAGTGTATAGTACTAGCATATTAGCAAAAGCTCATCAGTTTTACCTCTGCTTATCAATTTGTAGCACCTTTGTTTGGTGACTTTCACAGAAGGGCACGAGTGCTTTAATGGAGTGCAGGGCTGGGTGGGAACAGTGAAAGCACAGCGTGGCCAGGATTTGACTTGCTCTTTTTATTTTTTTTCATCTGAAATGATGACCATTTTCTCTCTTAATCTTGTCAAAATATAGCTGAGGGGAAAAAAATATAGCTTGTTGTTGACCTTGACTATTCTTAGCTAAGGTAAAATATCATTTTATGTGTTTTAACTAAGTCCATAATGCTGGACATTTTAAACTTGCTGCTTAAATAAGCCACCAAATTTTCTGCTTCCAGTTTGAGCTGGATGCTTCTGTGAGAGAAAATTCACCTTCTACCTCTACTGTGCTGTGCGTATTCAGAGTACGTTTGGGAGAGGGTCACCCTCTACAGTGTCTGATTTTTATCACTCTTAGTTGTTAGAAGTGGTAGGGTTCTGCTTAAATAGTCTGATCTGGCATGGCAGTTTCTTTGTTCCTAGGCAAAGTAAATAGATTGTAACTAACTAATCTGGAGCTTTCTGTCTCGTGGGATTTAGTGATACTGAAGGTTCAGTCTCCACTGTCACTCAATGGAGTCTCGGCACAGTGCGATACCTGTGTGTGGGCATGTGCAATCATGCCTTGCCCAAAGCTCCAACATGTTGAGTGCAAGATATGAACATCAGTTTTTCATTTCCGTGTGATGGATTTGACCTTCAAGGGATCTTTCAGTGTGCTAATGCATCAGTTGTGGTTTGAGGTTGGAGTAAAGGTAACAGTGCAGCTGGGTGCAGGACAGTGTGAGACGAGAGTGGGACCAGGCGCTGAGGGTGGGGTGGCTGTGGGAATGCTGCTGCTCCTGTTGGCTTTTGCTGGCTTCCAGTATTGGCGAAACTTGGCTTGGGCTTGTGTAAGATATAAATTATACATTGCCTTGTAGCTGTTCTTTAAACCAACTTGTAAAGCTAGTTTTCAGCAGCAGTGGTGATAAGAGAACAGATCTGGTTTGAGTTCTAATTTTTCTAATGCTAATTTTGGTGTTCTCAGAGGATTCTTTGCAAAGACCCAAGGGTTGCCTCTCTTTATTTGCTCTCACTTAAAACTCTAGAATTACAGTTCATTCTTTTGCCTGAGGCAAAGTGGACAGAAAGCCTTTAAGAAGGCTTCATTAATTGTCTGTGGGTGAGTAGGAGAACCTGGTTAAGTGGAAAGTTGCTTTCTGTTACTTCCCTCCATTTTTATGTTTACCCAGAGGCTGAGTGTTGCCTGCACAACGCTTCCGATTTCCTGTGTCACCACGCTGTGAAACTGGACAATCCTGCTCAGTGGTGAACACTCTTGATTATTTTTTTCCTATAAGATGTGTTGGTGGGTGGGAGGGGGTTGTGTGTTTTGGAATTTTTGTTTGTTTCTTGGTTTGTGCATTTTGAAGTTTTCTTTAGAATATGGTTGAGTTCTGTTTTGTTGGTTTGGGTGTGGTGTGGTTTTTTTTGGTGTTTTTTTTTTTTTTTTTTTTGTTTTGTTTTTGTTGTTGGTTGGGTTTTTGTTTGGCTTGGGGGGTTTTTTTGAAGGTCAGTTTTGTTGGGTCTTGAATGAAAAATGTCCTGAAAAAACAGCACCTCTGTTTATTTGAGTCATTTGAAATTAGGATTTGTTTACCTTCTGTCTGGAAACTGATGAAACACTTTTCAAGTTGTCTTAATAAAAGCTGTTAGAGCCATCATTCCCTCTTAATTTTGCTCAGAAATGTCCAGTTTTTTGATAGTGCTCAGCATCTGATGACTAAGGATTTGAAGGTGTTTGAAAAAGTGTGGTGTTTTGGTGGGGTATTTTTTACTTAGCATGACATTGAATATTCCCGTTTCTCTGCTATGAGATTAAACTGGAATTCAGGTCAGTCTACCTTTGTTTCCCACTGTCTGCATAATTTTTTTTGTGTCCCTGAAGTGTAAACTGTTCCCATCATTCATGGAAATATAACATAATACTGTTAGTTCTCATCTCTCTTGTCCTAATATTATAATTTGTAGTGGAACGGCTGCTAATGTACCTATTATGCCAGGTGACTTCAATTATTCCCTAGTATCTCTCGTCAATAAATTTCACGCTGCTGTTGGTACCGTAACTCCTTGTAACTTACCCAGCCTCGTGTGGAAGGTGGGTTTAGAGTGCTGGAAAAATGAGCTGCATCTGCTAGACCACACTGACATCTGACCACATCTGACATCTTGTTTTCTGATCTCTTTTTCATCCTCTTCTTGAGCATCCACTCATCTTGCTTTTTGAGCAAACTGAAGTGAGTCTTTGCTCAGCTGTCAGCAATGATTGTCAGGCCCTTTTGTGAGCTGGTAGTTAACCCTCAAAGGCATGCAACTAATACTCCTTGTTTTGGCCCATGGGTATGCATTTCATTTCACTAGTTATTTCTGTCAAATACACCCAGGGGATTTTTTTCTATGTCCTGTGTGGCTGCTGTGCTTGTATCTTCAGGATTGTTCATTTTACATACTGGAAGAGCTCGGTGTAAATATTTTACGTGTTGAAGAAAAAAATATAACTCTTGATCAGACCAAACTGAGAAACAGTTGAGTTTCTTTAAACAAATTGTCAGTGCTATCCCTTTCTACTGCCAATACATGATTACAGAGTTTTATTTTAGTAATTCTTTGTATTGTTTCAAAGGGAAGCTTCAAAGCCCGGTGGATAATAGGGTCTCCTTTTTGTCTTCAGGTAATATTTAATTGTTCTGCATCTGGAGAGGCATACAGAATGCAAGTATCTGAAATGTGTGGTGAAAATTGCAGTGACCTCCAGTTTGCAGTTCACGTAGAGTTTGAGCTTGTCAGATTAATACAGTCTAGCAGGCAAATGTTTGCTTCTTGTAATAGTTAAGACAGTATTCTAATTGCTTTCAATTATGACAGTACCTTAATTTCTGGTTGCTGAATGTGTACTTTGAAAATTCATGTGTAATCAGTGACAGTTTTCCCAGTTCATAATTTTTTTTTTTTTGACTTCTTCCGTGGTTTTAGACCACGGAGTTGTTAGGTATGGTACTAATATTACTTTCATATTTTTTTCCTCTCTTGTTGCACATTTTAACTTTACCACCAGATATGTAATCAGTAGCTTAAATGTTCCCATAAAATACATCTGGAATGTTTGTTATTTCACTAAAGTAAATGCATCTGCTGGTGCCTATCCTATAACTAAACACTTGTTTGCCTAATGTAAGAAAATATGGTGGTTGTGACCAGCATGGAAACTCACTGAAACAGTGCAATTGTGTTCCTAAGAATTTGAAAAGGATCTGTATTCCTTATTAATTTAGTTGGATTATTTACATAAATAAGACATACACAATGACTCCTATAGTTGTGTAAAACTCTTAGGCAGTTCAGACTTGAAATGGAAAAGTGAACAGCTGTTTTTTAAATGGAGTGGTGCTGGATGGGATTTCTCTTAAAACTATATTAATATGCATAAGTTTATTTTTAAAAACTTATTTCAGTACTGTCTGCATATAGTTCCAGAAAATATATATATATATATATATATATTCTGCAAATATATAACAGACATTGATTTGTTGAGTTTTTAACTGTAGGTTCTCTATTTATTTGTAATGAACAGCTCAACTCAGCAGATTACCCAATCTCTGCAGACCAATCGGGTGCCCCAGCCAGTAGGAAGTGCCAGGCAGTGGGGGTTTTGATAAGGTTTTCCATAGTAAGTGCAGAATGCGTTTGTCCTGTAGTGGCCAGAAAGCTCAGCCAGGCTCTTCGCTGCCTGCCCTGCAGTGGCAGCTGGCTGGCTCTGGCAAGGTCATTGCAACCAGCAGAACCACCTTTCTCTTTGAACCTCCAAGGTGCAAGCCATGCTCTCCTGCACTAGTATGTTCTGCTTGTTTACAGCTTCTTCAAACGTCTTTCTAAGACTGAGTTGCAGTTCCTTCCCCTAGCAAGAACTTGCTCTGAGTTGCAGTTCCTTGTCTCTTATCCCTCCCGGAGGCTATTGGGAGGAAGAGTGGGGTACGTGGGGGATGAAATCTCAAAGACATGCAGATTGTTGTCTGTATTTGTTTTAAGACAGTGTTACAGGAAGAGGGAGGAGAAGGAGCTCCCTTCCTCCCCTCCCCCAGCCTTGTGTACAAGAAGGCATGAGATGAAACTCCCCAAGCCACGCCGATCTCTGGCGGAGAGGGACGCAGGCAGTCTGCAGGGCTGTCGTCTTAGAGATGTGTTGTGCCAAACTCATGCAGAAAATACTAGGTGACTGATCTATTTTGTGTCATTCCAAATATTGACATGGCACTCAGACTGCCTTTTTCTATGGAAAGCCGGCAGGTAATGCCCATCAGGGAACTGAGTTAATACAATGTTTTGGATTAAACTAAGATGTCTTCTGTCTGTGCAAAGTTGTAAGGTGATTTAATGTATGGATATGTTCAGGATTGTAAACCAGCATATGATGGTACCCTCTCAGCAAGCTGAGTGAGGAGAGATATTAACACTTGGCAAAGCATTTGGCTGAGGTGATACAGGGCAATTTAGAATTGCTGCAGTGGGTTACAGTGTTGTAATGCCTGGACGCTGCATTTGGCTTCCAGTGCAGGTCAGCATGCCTCCATTCACAGTGGTTACTGTTGTCAGTCATGTCAGCTTTCTTGTTGGTAGTGAAGGATTCCATTCTTATAAAGCTTTTTCCTTGTTTAGGTAGTTCAAAGCCAGAAGGGACTCCCTTGGGAAAGGAAAACATAGGGGAAAAGGTTAGAAAGTAACAGATCAGTAAAATAAATGTGAAGTGTTTCTTTGTACCTGCGGTGCTTGTCATTTCAACCCAAAATAATTTCTCAGGCCAACCTTTTTTTC
This sequence comes from Patagioenas fasciata, assembly GCF_037038585.1. Lineage (NCBI taxonomy): Eukaryota > Metazoa > Chordata > Aves > Columbiformes > Columbidae > Patagioenas > Patagioenas fasciata. The sequence continues at coordinate 57,857,356 of NC_092560.1, read as the reverse complement.
TGTTCAATAAAGACATCAGAGCTTGCAGAATGCAGTCCTAAACTCTCCTGCAAATTCTGTTTTTTTTTTTCTGCAGTGGAAGCTGGAAGCCTCTGAAGGGAAAAACAAATGTTGGAAGGCTTTGAGCTGAAAGTTGCTCTATAGGATGTCCATTAGGAAGGTCTCTATCTGATTCAAATGTCTGCAACAAATATATCAGTATCAGTAACTTCCCTTGGCTGCTGCTTTTGGCATTCTGTGTATAATGTAAGTTTACTAATAATATCACAAACCTTTATAAAACTTTGCCTTTTCTGAGAAAGGTACTGTTTTAAACCAAATCTTCCCTCTATTTTGTCTGATTAATGGTATTAAACTAATGAAATTATTTAATGTTCATATTTCTGAACTCATTTGGAGTATAATTATACTTAGTCTTGATATTACATTACTTACATTGAAAATTTTGAAGTATATATTAGATTTTTACAAAGTTATATGTGTGAATGGTAAGAGGAATAGAGCTAATTTGTCTTCAGTTTTGTCTTTTAAGCATATGTTTAAGTTCCAGCGTGTTTGGGTACAGTAGTAGACCATCTTGTCTGGGTAAATATGCTGAAGTATATCATTCTCCATAGTACCTAAGCAGAAAATTAATATGCTCTCCTGTTAGCTTGTTCTTACCTGCTCTGAGCTTCATGTTTGTGGCAGTATTTTACAGTTCTGCCACTAGTGAGGATGCCCAGTGAAGCCAAACAGAGGACAGTTGCTTTAGCATTTAGAAATCGGCCATTCCTGTATTTTTAAATTGACTGCAAAGGGAATATAGGTCCTGTGCCAGGGCAGGGCACTTGTAGACCCTGGGAATCAAGACTGCAAGGGAGAGCACAGCCAGAACTTATAGGCTTTTGGCTTTCTTTCAGCCCGCAGGGTTGACTGCCGAGGAGCTAGCAAGAGGAACTAGCAGGAAATCTGCCAGCTTCCACCACGTAGACAAAGTTCCATAGGAGTATCATCAAAATGGGTCTCTGACTTCTTCTGAATTGAAAAAAATTATTTTTTTTAAAAAAAGCATTTATATTCAGGCAGCAGCTTAGCTTTGTGTGCATAAGTATTTCCATTGTCTTCAAAGTACATGTGCTTAAGTAGCTGAGATGTAAATAATCATAAATAGCTGGGACTTAAACAAAAATACAGGTTTTGATCTTGTGAGTGAACCTGTTGTAAAAACCATATGCGATGGTGAAGCCTTGTAGGCTTTACTGGTGTTCTTTGTCAGCAAGTGTTCACTTCTTGTATATCTAATCCCATTTGTGGTATTGGCAAATTAGGTTGAAATAAGGCAAGGTTTATCACTGAGTAGGTGAGACTTCTCTAATATGGGTTTCATTCGAAACATGAATCCCAATTCAAAGGAAAATCAGGACCCCCAGTTGCCACTATGCCCACATGTGACTCCTGTAGAGTTCTGAGTGAAGTTTCTCTGCTTCTCAGCTCTGTAAGGCTACAGGCAGCAAGGTGATGCTGGCATAAAACCTGTTGTATTCATGATGAGTAGGTAAGTTCTGTGCATCTTGTGGCTCTCAGCTACATAAAACTTGGTGTGGGACTCATAAGGTTAGTGAGATGGACCATCTCTGGTGCTTCAGGCAGCAGGTACCTGTAGAGCCGAGGAAAAAGAAGGATGCAAGATCTGGTAGTGTAATATGTGTTACAAACTGCAAGACCTCCTGGTTCTAACAGAATGGCTGCATCCACGTGTTTAGCACTATTTTGTTGCTTCTGCATAGGCCGTGCTGATAGTGTTTTGGTGCATGGTGATTTGTGAAATATCTAAAAACAGCGAGTTTCTGTCATGATTAAAACCCTGATTCAAAGGATGTGAGAGTGAAATAAAAGTTGTCAAAAGTAAGAATATGATTGTTTTTCCTTTTTTCTTTTTTTTTTTTTTTAAATTCTTTAATATACGTAGGACCTTCTTAAGTATAAATAGCTGTACTTAAGGAGCCATAAGATTTTGAAAAAATACCCAGTTTGCCTCTTCTGGCTTATTGGGAAATACTTCAGCTCTGTTTCTATTCATGTTTCTAAGTGAAAGACTGCTGAACAAATTCATTTTCTTTTTCTTACCATTGGTACAAAATGTACATTAAATTTCTCTGTTCATAGAGCCAAAGGGGCTACACATCCCCCTGATTTGCACAGGTAGTAAGTAGGTAAACAGGACTGGTACAAAGCCAAAAGAAGATAGAGGACCGATTTATGCAACTGCGGCATTTTCAGATCTGTGAAAGCTTGTCACCTCTGCGAAAGAACTCTACTGGTTTTACTAGTTGAGACCAGCTGTGCTTTGTCTCCCCTCTGTGGGGAGAACACAGCTTGTGTTATGGGAGCTGCTACCTTAAGAAAGGACCACTTGCATAAGTATTTTCAGTTAATCTCTGGGGGAGAAGACACTGTCTCTGGATTTCAAAACACTTTATTGTGCAGCAAACATGACAAATACATTGTATGATTTGGTGGAGGCATAAAACAGGCGTATGGATTTTACCTTAAATGAAATTTTAGTTTTTAGTTTTTTGGGGTTTTTTTGTTTTCTTGAAACCACAAATAATTAGTGGGTAAACATAAATGCAGTCAAAATTCTCATTGTAGTTACAAATGGGTGAGGTTTTGGCATGTGTCAGTAGTAGTCAGTCTGTGCAATCTTTCCTCAGATTTCTTTATAGCCACTTTTGGAAAACAAAAAATATTATGTAGACCTTGCTCTTTCTACTGCTAAGTTACCTTCAAAGAACCAACATCTCATTTTTATTCCTGAAGGCCCAATGTGTGCTTCATTGCATTCCTGAGCCTTTTTATGGCAAGGTCTGCATTTTGATACCTAAAAGGAAATGGGAAATGAGACAATAAGGGTCTAGCACTGTTACTCCCTTTCCATGTTCAAATAAATGGCATGTTTTTATAACTGGGAGGGGATAAATCTGGCTCTTACAATGGAAGCAGTTAGTGTAGCTGGTTCTTACCATGGTGACTTTTGATAAGAGTTTGTTGGGTTAATGTATACTTGTTTGCAGTCACTAAAATAATCTATAATTACAGGATTTAAAATGTTTAGCTCTTTCATTTTAACTACATCAGTCTTTCAGAAGCTGCCAATGGGCAGTCAGGGTGTAAAAACTGAGAACTGTGGTATTCCATATTCATACAGCAACTTGCTTCTAACTTTGTGTAGATGTGTGGCTGTCTGGCTAGTGATTAACCTGGACATATTAAGAAAGTATATGAGAAAGCTGTCTTCTGAAAGTGTTGTCTGCAGTGTTCAAAGAGATACAGTTTGCATCATGTTGTCTGAAAGTTCACATAGTATTTGTTGTTAGAAATATGAATGAAGCTTACTATGCAGGTGCCTTCAGTTTTTCAGGATGGGATTACATGACAGTGTGTTCTTTACTGGTCCTATGCAGCCAGGGCTTAAGTCAGCCTTCTTCCAGCTACAGTTCAATGGTGTGTCTTCCTTCGAACATCTGCATGGACTTGAGGCTCCATCACCCTAGTCACAGATTGCCTGTCTGGTTAGTGTAGCAATTAATTCAATGGATGACATCAGTCTTCAGCTTCTAGTTCACAGCCAGGCCAGTACTTGGTGTAAGATGACTTGTTGAGAAAAGTGTTTCCATAAAGAGTCCATTAGTAAGACACAAGGGCATGGCTTGTTTCAGACACAGACTTTTCCCAAACCGTAGTTCCACCAGTGTTTCCTGGAAACTACTTTTATTTCTGGTCTTTTATATATGTGCTATAGTTTCATAGCAATTTGAAAAGCACTTACACACTTGTTTAAAGAAGTGAGAATACTTTCTCAGTTAATATTTCATTTTTGAGAGACTGCTTCTGTGATACAGGCTGTCATGGTAAGAAGTAAAATAAGTCTGACATCTGTAGTGATCACAAATGTTTGCTTAATGTTTGAATATTTTATTCACATTTAATAAGGCACTCATCTGTGTGTTAAAGCAATTTTTTTTATATCCTCCTTTCTTAGGTATTTGTCTTGTAAAGGTCTTTCAGAATAGCATACTTTTCCTTGACCTTAAAATCAGCATATTTGCACAAGTGTTTTGATGATGTAGTTAAACTTGTGAGACATCTGATCACACATTGATTTGACATAAGATTATTTCAGTAATCTCTTAATGTGTCACTATGCCATTAAACTAGAGCACCTTACAGAGTTGTAAGAGGCATAGATTTCTTTTCTCACTTTTTTGTTCTTATAAAGCCTAAAAAACTTATGTTGTGTAGCAAAGTAGAGGAAGTGACATTGGGTTATGCATGGGTTTGTGAAAGGCAGGTCCTGCTTGACCAGCCTGATCTCCTTCTATGACAAGGAGACCTGCTCAGTGGATGAGGCTGTGGATATTATGTACTTAGACTTGAGTAAAGCCTTTGACACCATGAATCTATGGGCTGAGGCCAATTGTATGAGATTCAACAAGGCCAAGTGCTGGGGTCCTGCACTTGGGTCCCAACAACCCCAGGCAGCACTACAGGCTTGGGGAAGAGTGTCTGGAAAGCTGCCTGGCAGAGAGGGATCTGGGGGTGTTGATTGACAGTGGCTGAACATGAGCCAGCAGTGTGCCCAGGTGGCCAAAATGGCCAACAGCATCCTGGCTTATACCAGGAATAGTGTGGCCAGCAGGACTAGAGAAGTGATAGTGCCACTGTACTCAGCACTGGTGTGTCCCCACCTTGAATCCTGTGTTCAGTTTTGGGCTCCTCATCATAAGAAGGACACAGAGATGCTGGAGAGAGCGCAGAGAAGGGCAGCAAAGCTGTTGAGGGGTCTGGAGCATGAGTCTGATGAGCAGCGGCTGAGGGAACTGGGGCTGTTTAGCCTGGAGAAAAGGAGGCTGAGGGGAGACCTTATCGCTCTCTGCAACTACCTGAAAGGAGGTTGTAGCATATGGAGCATGTTGGTCTCTTCTACAAAGTAACAAGTGACAGAACAAGAGGAAAGGGACGCAAGTTGTGTGAGGGAAGGTTGAGATTGGATATTAGGAAGAATTTCTTTTCAGAAAGGGTTGTCAGGCATTGAAACAGGCTGTCCAGGGAAGTGGTGGGGTCACTGTCCCTGCAGGTATTTAAGATGTGTAGATGTGGTGCTGTGGGACATGGTTTAGTGGTGGACTTGGCAGTGTTAGGTTAACAGTTGGACTTGATGATCTTAAAGGTCTTTTCCAACCTAAATTATGCTATGAATTTGTAATAATCAAATTCTGGTGTGGATTTGTACTATGCCATGTTAACACGGTTTTTTTTAACTATGGTTGAAAGTCTATTCAGTAGAGTCACAACACAGCAGAGTAGTCACAAGTGGGACTATGAACTGGTACAGCTGCCACTTTGCTCAGGCTGCTTGGCGATTATGTTTAATTTGTTACTGCTTTATCCTTCCATATGCTGAAGCACTGCTGATGAGTAAAAGCTTACGTGGTAGCACCTCAGGGAATGACTTCAGATTCAGTTGTTGTTATTGATTTCCTTTGGGTGAAAGATATTTCCTCTGTAACAGGGAGGAATAATACCTGCTTTCTGAAGTTGGTTCGGTGAAACCTTGCACTTTTATTTCCTACCATTTTTGTCTGTTTCATTACTAGAGTGGTTATTACAGCTACGAGTCACAGTCCTGGCTTGTGTTTTGTGTTTCTTATTTTCAAATGTGTTGCTTAAAAAAAATAAGACCCACTCTGTTTTAGGTTACTGCTGATTTTTATGTGTACTCTGATATTAAATGCTCTGATAGATTATGGAGGTGTGGACAACAGACAGCCTGTTGAGGTTTCTCTTGTGACTGTTTCTGCAAAAAACACCTGTGAAGCTTTTGGAAGAAAACTTTATAGGGCAGATCTGACAATTTGAGCTTTCCCATTGAGAATTAGTGTTCTTGAAGATAATTACTATAGCTCTTAATTTTCATTTTGCCATTTTTTGAGTCAGTTATAGCTGCTTGCAAATAAATGAAATCAGTTTTAAAATTTTAAATTGGTAGAATGAGTCTAGTACGGAGAGCAAGCAACTAATAACTTGCTTCAGAAGGAAAAAAATAGATAAAGCTACAAAGGATGGTCTTGAGCTGCTGAAGTTTAGGGTTTTTTTACTATGTGAAAGTACTCTAGCCTAATTTAGTGTACAGAGAATTACAGAAATCAGTTCAAACAGAAATGAGTTGTGCTTCAGCAAATCCAAAAACCAAAAAGCATTAGGTGAGTCAGTCCTCACCTGTGCCTTAAGTACACACCGGAACTTGAATAGGCTTACAAACCATATCAAAGCTTCTAGCTAGCAGCTTCTTCATTTTTTTCTTATCCAGTTGGATTCTTATTCATTGTAGGTTTTTTTTTTCCCCCAAAGTAACTGTCATAGCTCTTATTCACTGTTGTTTTTAATCGTGGAGTTTCCAAATGTGTTCTTTTGCTGCTTTCTAGGTTGTTATAATTATGTCTGAATGTTTATACAGAAAACCCTTCAAGTTACTCAAATTTCTTTAAAATTTCAATTGATAGTTCTGGTTTGTTGGTATTTGATTTATGTGTTTTCTGATGATGAACACATATTCTGTTCTTTTTATGCACTGTGCCCTCTTTGATTAGAATCTCTCATACAGAAAGTGAAGGTTGGATTTTAAATATAGCTGAGAGATAGAATTAGTTACTTAAATGTGATGCCTACGTTTGGTAACTGCTTTGGGAGGCTTAGTGTTTCTTAGAAAACCAAATTTCTCCTGTGGGTACTTCCATAGGAATTGGGAAGCTTTAGTAAAGGGAAGGCACAGAGTAGAGCAATCCAGAACAGCAGTCACTGGTAGTCTTTCACCTTCTTCAGGAATGTAATGCCCTCTTTTTCTGAAGCTGGCAGTGGATACAAATTAACAGAAGACTCTGTTTATCATCCAGCTTGCTCAAAGTAATGTGGCATATTCTGTCTTTTAGGATTGAGTGCACAATATTAAATGTTACTTGCATTATTAATTTGAATTTAGAAGTGGTTAAGAATTTTCCAAGAATAATGCCAAAATTTTACTGTTCTTAAAGTATGTAACTGGCTTGAGATGTTTTTTTGGTAAATGTTTTTGAAGAGACACTAGTTGGTGCTTTATCCACCAATTTGAAAACCACTAAGCTTTAAGGTCATCATTTTAATGGACCAGAATTTGTTGTTGCATGAGGAAATTATTAGGTGGTTTTAAACAGAAATACAAGATTCACTCAGTGTTAGGTTAACCTTCCCTTAGACTACTGAAATAAAATGAACTGGAAAAGTTCCAGAAACTATATTAAGACACACCTGACGGTACAGATTGACTTAGTGCCTTTCTTATTCTTGGGCATCATATTGTTCAAAACTACTGGAAAATTTTCATGAGAAACTAGTAATAAATTGTAGTAAAAACTTGCTGCAGGAATGTATGTGTTCATTTCAGAAATTCCTGTTAAAAGTACAGTACAGGGAGAGTATCTCAATTAGTGAATTTAGTGTTGTGAAGTGACTGAGAAACTCTTCTAGCTTAGTCCTAAGGTAAAATGGCAACACGTGCAAGCAGTCAGGCTTTGGGGCCTTTTGCAAGAGAAGGTGGTGTTTCAGCCAGCCTCAAAACCCATAGACTGCATTGGCAGGGACTTGTGTCTGACAGTGGGATGTGGGGAGGAACAGAGGCAGGTCTGAAACTCTGGAGCTGGTTCAGCATTTTCATTTATGGCCTATTTTTCTGGGTTTGCCTTTGTACACGTATGTTTCAAGTATTTTACATTTGTTGTTCTTCACTGCATTGAACAGTAGGGTGAAAGTTAAGGAAAAAAATATTTCTGTAATTAAGTTCTGTACCAGACTTTGGGAAGTGGGTTTCTTATTTTGATGTTTTTTCCTGAAAGCACTGACACTCAAAGAATGCTAACTTCAACAATGCTGTTCTTGTAGGTGCAAAATTACATATATGCCTTTCAAAGATGTGATTAAAAAATAAAGGACCTATTCTTCCTTAATTGCACCCATGTCTGGGTCTAATACTGTTGTTCAAAGTTCCTTAAACTGAAGACATATTTTTGAATAGTATCTACTACCAAGGAGGTCTTGTGAAGTGCTTAGTTTTATTATTTTCTGGGATATTTTCTTAAGATTTTAAAATCAGAGAAATTATAGAACTTTGCAGTTTGCGTTCATTGCAGATGCACAAATCTTAACCTGTAGATTGGTATGAAATTTTCCATCAGACAACCATTTACACTGTGTTTCGTATGTGAGTTAGGAAGGTGTCCTAGATACACTGGCATTAAAAAATACTACACAGGATTTACTATGAAGTGAGAAATCTGAAAGCCACTTCCAATGAGTAATGGCTAAAAGAAGTGGGGAAACAAATATAGAAGTTAGAATTTAAACTTGTTCCATAGGTTTGATCTAGTATTGACTCTTAAAAAAAAAAAAAAAAAAAGAAAAATTTGAAGTGTTTTAACCCAAATGGAAGGGGAAAAAGTTGAAGCAGATCTCTGTTGCACCGTAGCAACAACATAGTCAGTGTCAGCTGGGAAAATTTTGGATCCAGCAGAAGTAAGGATGCCTTTCAAGCCTGCCTCATAGGTTGGCTTCACAAGTGAAATATTGCCACATAGAGCAGTTTGAGCTTGTGGAAATGAGGAACAGTATAATAATTATGATAGTATGGCATCATTTCCTATATCAGGAATTACTTCACAGAAATTTCTAAATACTGCAAAGGATCATTTTCATGCCTGATTTTCAGCACTTCCTGGAAAAACAGTGTTTCAGTCTTCTGTCTCAATTTATTTTGTTACCTGTAAATAAGCAAGGAGTTTGTCAGCAAACTTGGGCGCCTACCTCTGTGACACAAATAACAATTATGAGATACTTGAGTACATGGAATCAAGTGCAATGAAGGAATATATAGTTTGGGTTGTTGCAGGGTATTTTTTGAAGTGAGGGTAGGGAAAAGGTATTGGTGATTTCTTTTAACTTTCTCTGGTATTGTTTCAAGACTTCTTTTGTTTGCAATTTTTCTTTTTTTCCAGATTTAGTGTTAATTATTTGCTTGCTTGCTTAGATAGAATTGCTTGATGGCTTTGTGGGGCTGCCATTAATTACCAGCACACCTTTAATGACTTTTGATCTGATGGCAAGTTAACAGTATGTTTCAGTATGTTTTACACTAAAAGCCTTGCTTTAAATGGTCAAATTAATTTGTGAGGCACTGAAGGGATATACGTTGCAATATCATCTTGTTTGCTTATAGTTGCATTAACTGGCGAGTATATGAAAGCAGAAAAAGATTCAGACAAGGACAACTGTTCCTTCCCCACACCACCGCTCCTCCAGACACTAGTGGCACTTGTGCATTGTGTCAAATCAGGCATAGACACTTTTGCTTATTGTTCTCACACATTTGAATTCTATTGTCCTTCATAAGGGAGAAAATCTATGGTTTTTTCGATTGAATAAACTAAAATAAAAAATCCAGGTAACTAACTTTGCTTCACACACTAATAATAATTTTTGTTGGTAATGCTTTAATGCATGGGCTAGATTTCATGTTCAATGTTCTTACTGAGAAGAAAGCAGCTCTTAAATTCGTGCTGTTACATAGATGTGTTTCTTTGCTTATTGTGCCTGGACTGAGGAGAGAATAGGGTATACTGTCCTATTGCACTGTGAAACTGGAGCTGGTAAATTGCAAATGGAACAGCCAGCTGCTACTTAGTAAAATTTCCCAAATTAGCTAAAGTTTCCTTTACTGTAGCATTTTCAACAAGATGTCTTAGAAGTGAATGACACACGATTTCTTTTGCTGCAAAAGAATAATTTTATAAGAGAAATATTTGCATTTGTGAACTGTGTATCAACTCAACTCTCCCTAAAAACAAGGCAGATCTGAGTTTGTTGTTCCTAGCTGAATTTTTAAAAATATTTCTGGAAAAGTCTTCTGAGATAAATTGCAAGTGATGAGTGTCTTGTACTTTTTTTTTTTTTTCCACTTAGCTGCTGCAGCTGAATCCATAGAGAAAGATTAGTTTGCTGTGGATTTGAAGCAGAAAGGTCCCAGTGTGTGTATTCTTCATTGCAAGGAAGCTAAGTCCTGATCTCCAGCACAAAGTTGTATTCTTAACAGCTTTATCATAGTAAATTGTTTATTACTTAAACAAATCTTCTAAGAAGCTGAATTGTGACAGATCATGTAGTAAAATTCAGACTGTGCTGATCATATCTAGTAAGTTTATTTAACTATTGTGTATTTTAAATTGAGTCAACTGTGTACTGTGCTATTCATAACAATTCAATGCAGAAGTAACGTAAGTCTTTGTCAGACACACATTTCCCTTCTTATAATTGTTAAAACAAACAGCTGTATTTCTGCATTGTCCAACCATTTTGGTTTTTTGAATGTAACGATCTGTAGAATAGAAATTGCATCATAAAATGTGCTCAGATGTTAGAACAGCACTTGAAAATAATGTCTGTTTTCCTGATTTCTGCCTCCCGTTTTACTGAGATTTTTGCATTCGACAACGGTAAAAAGGGTCTTCTCTTAGACTGATAAGAGAAACTGAAAGCATGCAGCTGACTTCTGCAGAACATTCTTTCAATCCCCACTTTTGCAAGGGAAGGAGTCCTTACGAAGCCTTTAATGTCCATTAGTGCATATCTTTCTCTTCGTGTTGTCTGTGTTATGGCAAATGTACCTTAATGTGTATTGAAATTTCTGTCCTTTTTGTATCTATGTTTCAGAGAGAGCATGAAATGCATTTCGTGACTACTGTCTGGTCTTTTTCTGAGTAGGCCTCGGGGAGAGCTTTTTTGTTGTTGATGCCTTCAGGAATTTGAGGTTGCTTTTTGTTTTTGTTCATCTTTAATTCTGTTGTCAACTTCATAGCAGAAGTACCGTTTTAAGTTGCTAATGAAACACTGTCAACATCTAGGGTACAGTAAGCTGTTCCTGTCTGCCTGTTAAATGTTGATAAAGTGACAGTTGCTTTGATAGTTTTGCAAAGCAGAAAGTTAACAGGCTTCTTATGCTTTGTCAGAAACTTCAATGCCCAGTGCAGGAAGAACTGCTGAGATGCCTAAGAATATGTTCAAAGATACAAACACACAGTGTTTCCGTTTTAGCTTCACTGTTTGTGAAGAAACTGATCTAACTGAACACTCTTTTTTGATAGTTTGTGGTAATTGACAATAATCTTCTGGTTTGTTTAGCATGACTTACAGATCAATTTTTAACAAGCCACGGTGTAATCCACCCTTATTTGTAAGAATTTATTGCTAGTATAGTTACTACAGGGAAAGCTTCCATGAAATGGAGCTTTCCTTCCTTCCTCTCTCCTCCTGGGCTGTATCTATGTGGTAACACTGACATCTGTTTGTTGAATGTCTGCTGGCATGCACAGCTTCTTTTAGAGTTTTAACATAAACTGTAGTTGTACAATTTCTCCTTCTTCCCTCACCAGAAGGTCAGGTAGGTCATCTGGGGTTTTCTGTCTGCCAGTTTGATCTGAGTGAAACTTACTTGTTGAATAAATAAAGCATTTTATGGTGGTATCAGATCTTCTAACCTTAAGTATGATTTCTCTGCCTCCTCATCCACTTCCCTTCCTAAAGGGGAAAGAAATTTTAAGGAAAGCTAAGGTGTTAGATTACACATATTGCTAGGGAATGCTGTCTGTGTAACTCATGGTAATATGTATTTGAGTCTGTAGTTCTCTGCACTGGGAGAATTACTTTGGTTTTGTAGTTTAAATGCAGTTGTATATAATGGTATTTCTGGTGTAAGATTTTCTAAACAATGAAACAGTGGGGTTTCTTGTATCAATCTTGTATCTTGTGTGTTAATGATGATATAGTGACATGTAATCAAGGACATGCAATGTCTTCTACCAGGGAAGTGAAACACCTTAAGATAAACTTATTCATAGCAAAAAAAAAAAAAAAAAAAAGCAAAACCTGTACTTTATGACCCAATTAGTTTTCTCAATACATGAGAAGGCAGCCAAGTAGCATCCTCCTTTTTGACTTATCTACAAAGCAGATTTTATTATTACAATATTTTAAAAATTGCCTCAGGATTTTAAAGGAAAGGGAGAACATCAAGGGTTGTGCATTTGTCCTTATGGGAATTTTTTTTTTAAGTTATTGGGCCTTCAATTTTTCCAATTTCTGACAGTGGGTTTTGTTCCCTGACCTAGATTTGTACACAAGAGTGGCATATAAATTGGAATAAACAATGTGCATTTACCTCTAACATGTATCTAACATAACTTTGTATATTAGTATAGTTAATTTCAGCTGTCATCTTGTTGTTCCAGTGGTTGTACCACAGCATAAGTAGTTTGTGTTTGACATAGGATACTGGGCTAGGTGGACTTCTGATTTGATCTTATAAAGATGCTCTTACGAGGAGATCCTGTAGAGTGGTAGACTGTGTTAAGCTTTCCAGTACATCTAATGTCATGGCTGCAAGTCGTGACCCTGGCTGTCTTGCTGAGTAAATTCAGGTTGAATGAGAATAAACTTCAGATTTTGGGGGCTGTAGTTCCTACTTGACAAGGCTGTGGATGTTGTTTACTTGGACTTCAGTAAAGCCTTCAGCACTGTATCCCATAGCATTCTCCTGGAGAAGCTGCAGCTCATGGCCTGGACAGGCATACTCTTCACTGGGTGAAGAACTGTCTGGATGGCTGGGCCCGAAGAGTTGTGGTGAATGGAGCCAAATCCAGTTGGTGGCCGGTCACGAGTGGTGTTCCCCAGGGCTCAGTATTGGGGTCGGTTCTGTTTAATCTCTTTATCAGTTATCTGGATGAGGGGATTGAGTGCACCGTCAGTGACTTTGCAGATGACACCAAGTTGGGTGGGAATGTTAATCAGTTGGAGGGTAGGAAGCCGATACAGAGGGATCTGGACCCATTGAATCATTGGGCTGAGATCAGTTGTATGAGGTTCAACAAGGCCAAGTGCCAGGTCCTGCACTTGGGTCCCAACAACCCCAGGCAGTGCTACAGGCTCGAGGAAGAGTGGCTGGAAAGCTGCCTGGCAGAGAGGGATCTGGAGGTGTTGATTGACAGTGGCTTAACATGAGCCAGCAGTGTGCCCAGGTGACCAAAATGGCCAACAGCATCCTGGCTTGTAGCAGGAATAGGGTGTCCAGCAGAACTAGAGAAGTGATAGTGCCACTGTACCCAGCACTGGTGAGTCCCCACCTTGAACCCTGTGTTCAGTTTTGGGCTCCTCATCATAAGAAGGACACAGAGATGCTGGAGAGAGTGCGGAGAAGGGCAACAAAGCTGTTGAGGGGTCTGGAGCATGAGTCTGATGAGCAGCGGCTGAGGGAACTGGGGCTGTTTAGCCTGGAGAAAAGGAGGCTGAGGGGAGACCTTATCGCTCTCTGCAACTACCTGGAAGGAGGTTGTAGCATAGAGGGTGTTAGTCTCTTCTGCAAAGTAGCAAGTGGTAGGACAAGAGGAAATGGCCTCAGGTTGTGTGAGGGGAGGTTCAGATTGGTTATGAGGAAAGATTTCTTTACAGAAAGGGTTTTCAGGCATTGGAACAGACTGTCCAGGGTCACCATCCCTGCAGGTGTTTGAAAGATGAGGTTCTTAGGGACATCTTAGTGATGGACTTGGCAGTGTTAGATTAACAGCTGGTGTTGATGATCTTAAAGGGCTTTACCAAACACAAGGATTCTGTGATCCTGGAGCTTAATTTTCATAACAAAACCGTCTTCATCCTATGGAACTGTAGTCTGCAGTGTGGTAGATTATATTGTTGTATTTGGAGCTGCTTCTCCACTGGAATAAATCTGTATCACAGTGCATGTGTACTGTGGCACTGGAAGACCTCACTATCAGTCACAGAAGACTGATGAAAGTTCATCACAAATGCCATCCTGTCTTTTTTTCCTGTGAAATTGTCATGAGACCGTGTTATGAATTGGGTTGGAGATCTAATCCAGTTCAAGTTTACCATTTTTTCCTCTCCAACTTCAGGTCTCAAAACACATGAAGTTGGGTTGTTTTTGCTGGTGGTTTGTTGGGCATTGGTGGTGGTTGTTTTGATTTTGGGTTAGTTTGGTATTTTTGTTTGTTAGGGTTTTTTGATGTTTTGGGTTTTTTTTTTTTGGTGGTTTGTGGAGTTTTTTGGTTTTGTTTGGTTGGGTTTTTTAAAGTTAGATCCACATCAGTAAGGAGGACTAGAAATGAATAATCAATGCGGGGAATAGGAATTCCTCAAACTGACATAGCTACTGGGAAGATGGTGCATGGAACTGTTTCAACAGGTTACCTACCCAAGCTAGGTTAGCTTCTGGTCTCCTCCTCTCTAGTGGCATATATAGCTGGAGCCTAGGTATTCATAGCCTAGGTATTTAAATTACCTCATTGTGTTTCTAGGCTTGTTATCACTCTAGTTCTAATGTTAGTACTTGTTCTAAGAGTAGTTTAGCTGCAAAAACAAGATTGTACTTGCATATAAACTTGTTATGGATGCTTCACTGTTTTATTATTATTATTTAAATATGCAGTGTATTTTTTCATGCTTAGAAGCATCTTTACCTGTAAATTGAAGTTTTTATGGCTGAGATTTAGGTGCATGACCAAAATGAAAAACTTAAAATTATCCACAGCATCAGTAACTTTTCTTCAGTGGATGTGGAATGGCAAATGGGGGAATGATAAGAAATGAAAATTGGATACCTTGCGTAAGTGGGTTTGCATTCAGATGAACACTCTGATAAACTGTTTTGGCTTTTTTGCCTTTTGTTCCTCATAAATTTTTGAAAGCTACTTAGTAAAGAAACAAAACTTGCAATATTTACTTTTTCTATGTTGTCCCATTGAATAAATTTTCAGTAATCTCTCTGTACCTCCGGTTTTACAAATGTTCTCTCTGACCTTCGATTTGATATAACTGCCAGGGATTCAATTCCACTTTTTTAAAGACTACATTGTATTGCTGAAATGACTTACTATCTCTGTCACATACTGCAAGTAGACTGGAAGGTTTTAGAACTTCATTGCAGCCTGCTGTGAGCTGATCGATGTTGCAAAAAAATGCAGGACTTCTGATTTTTCAGTTTTATGATTAGTTCAGCTCTGGCCTGTAGAGTAGACTTGGAGTGTCCAATTCCCTTTCGTTGTATGAGACATCCTTTAGCTGAATGCTAAAGATAAAATCGTCAGCTCTACCTTTATTTTTGAGTTAAAATCATACATTTCTACTTAATTGAGTTAACTAGGGAAAACGTATCTTGTGTTCACGCATGACAAATTTTGAAAGAATAATTGCATAGGACTGTTTTTATTAATGACATAACATTAATATTTCTTGATAAATTGAACTTTAGGAAGTTAGATTTAAAAATTGTCATCAGGAAGCTGTTATTTTGGACTGAAGTGCGTAAAAACCAGAACTTTCAACTGAAGTTTCGGTTTTAAATCTGCTGCTTTCATGTAGTAGCTAGCTCTGTGCCTGCAGTATATCATCTCGAACTCTGCCTCCTGCCTGGAAGGGGGAGCAGAGCAGTCTCTTGAGTCTAAAGAGCCTGCTACCCGCTGCTGTAACTGTGTTTTCTGATTAGTACTTGAACTCAATTTAAGGAAGGCATTTTACAGTCGTAGGGACTTTTCGTTTGACTGCTTTTGTGCACATTCCACCCAGTGCTCTTTTTTTGTGTGACATTGGTCATACTGACTGACAGCAGTAGGTGTGAAGCTGAAAACCGGTCTGCTCCAGGAGACGAGGGCTGCAATTCTGCTGTCTCTCTCTAGAGCAGGTAAGCGTGGCTGTAAGCGAGACATTTTCCTACCTTTCATCATTACACCATTGATTGTGAATTAATTGTATTGAAACTATCTGAAATCCAACATCGTTAGAGGACAGTGTTATAACTTAATATGTTGCCAGATACAGGTAATATGTAAAATACATCTGTCCATTAAAACAGTATTAAAGTGTCCTTGTAGGAAGGGATTCATGCGACATGCTTGCAGCAGCATCCACAGTTCTTCTGTAGTGCTTTTCAAACTTGACAGAGCTACGGAAATAATGTCCTGTACATGGGGCTTTGTGTAGCAGGTGCTCTGTTTAATGTGTGGATTTTTAAAATGTTCAATGGATTGGCAGCAGCAAAATTTGACATGAAGTACATTCACTTTATGAACCCTTCATGAATGAGACGCTCATAGCAGGGACTGGCACAGTTTTTGTGCTTTTCCCATATAGCTTTGAGTTGCCGTGTAAGACCTTTCCTAGAAAAAAAAAAAAAAAAAATCCAAGGACAATGCTAATACATGTGAAGCTGAAAATCTAAGCTCTGATATTTCTTCACTTTACAAAAATAAAAGGATGCAGGGATAATTTAAATAAAATCTCTGCAATTCAGGACTGAAGTTTCTCTTGCTGTTTTAAATGCAAAAGCATTTTCAATTCCACTGCTGCCTGAATCATAGTCACTAATTACTAATAGTGATTGTTCTTGTTAATCAGATGCTGGTGGTAGTGATGACTAGGAAGCAGAGGAATATGGGTGAAATATTTGGAATCTTATTTCGGATGGATTCAGGATGGTAGCACTTGGGCGAGTGATTTTTTTTTAGGGAGGCATGCTGTGAAATGTAGAAGAATAATGGTTGGGACAAGGAAGTCCTTTCAGTTTAGTATGTTGTTGGCAGTGGACTTCTATGTTAAAAAATTCAGTGGTTGAATACAAATGAATGAAATGCAGCCACATAAGTTATGCTATGAGTTTCCAAATCTGCATAGTGATGGAAGACACCTTAAAAGAAAAAAGTAGATATTGATATTTGACTCTATTTTTTTATTTTCTAGGGTAGGCACTTCTGAATCAAGGGTCTACACATTTCTACATGATTTATAGCTTAGTATATTTCACAAATTCTGTTAAAAAAAAAAAAAGAAAAAAACAAACAAAAAAATGAGGAATATTCATGAATAGGGCCTTGTTATTATTATTTTAGGTTTCTTAATGTAAGCTTATTGATAGTGTCAGTATTCCTGAGAATTGCTCCATTGAACTTCAGACTTGATTTGTAGAGGCAGGACACAGTTGTGGACAGAAGATGGATGTTTGAGGAGTTCATTGATAAGCTTACACGAGTAGTCCACAAAAGCCTAGTGTATAGTGTTGCAGAACAAACACAATCTTTGTTTTTTGGGTTATGTGGGAGAGCAATTTAAAAATCTGAAAGTACACTTGTGTGGTGGTGTTTTTTTTTTTTTTTTTCTTTGAAACCATGTACTTCACTGAGTGCTGCTATCTCAGCTGAAGCAGTGGTTAAAGGTACTGTACAAATGGTTAATAATTGCTTCCTATCTATACATTTCAGGGTCCTTTGGCATGGAGGAACTGCATGGCAGTTCCTAACCAAACTTCCCTTGATTGCTGGCTGAGCCCCCAGGCTTATTCCATCAGCTACCTCAAAGAAGGTCTGAGTAGTTGTAGGCCCTGTGTGATTGAGGAAAAGTAGATATCACTAACCTTAAATAGTAACTGGTATCTTAGCTGGTCAACAATGTACAGAATATCAGAACCTATTAGCTTGAATGCTGACAGTCAGTTTCTGCTGAAGTAAGAAGTTTGTGCAGACAGGTGAAAAGAAAGATCTGACATCGTGCACTTGTAAAGTACTAAATACTCTATTCTTTCTCTGATGATCGTCAGTTTAAAATATTTAAAATAAGTGCCAAATAAAGCCCAACTTGAATTTTAAGTGGATTATTGTAATTCCATTTCTTAAATTCCTTTTTTTAAGGGAATCTGTTGTGTGAAAGAGGTCAGTGCCATTGAAAACATCTCCTCTGCCTGAAGTATACATATATCTCTATATTCCCATACTCCAGATAATTGTCTTGCAGATATACTTTGCATACATCCCACCGAAAAATACCTTTGGTGCTTACCTTATAACCAATGCTGTTGAGTATGGTTCTCTCAGTAAGCAAGTAAATGCTTTTTTTTTTTTCAATTGTGCTTATTTTGCAGCTTCAAAAATGTAAGTCTGCCTCTTTGAAGACAATGGTCATTTCTTTTTGAGCTTGTGTGAAAAAAACTTTCTTACAAGTCACTTTAAGGTGATACCTATCCATGCCAATAAATAAAACTACTCAAGTGCTGCTGTTGATATTTTTGAAATAAGTATTTTTAAGATTTTTTTTTACAGTTTGACCTGTTTTACTTTTATAGTTTTTCAAACTGCCTTGTACGTCCCTAAAACTTGCATACCATGATTGCCTGTGCTTATTCCTGTTAATGAATTTTGTGGTTCTCACACGTTTTGTTTTTTTTTTCCTCCTTCCCTGATTCTTTTGGATCAATGAAAAGATGACATTGATAAATTTAGCTATTCTGATTTTGTTTAACAACAGTATATGAAAATTTGGGTTACTTTTGTAACTCCTTCCCAGCTGAAACATGTGCAGTTACCTTGGGGAAGAGATCTCAGAGTGGAGTTATGAATTGGAATTATTCTCTTATTCAGTTGTGCTGCTGATTAGAAAGCACAGTGAAAGATTAACTCTCCAGTTCTGGAAAACTTTCCTCCGTTCCACTTCAAAGGGATTTTTAACAGCAGAAATAAATCAGCCATCGTTCTGTGAAACTTAGATACAGTTGGCATGATCTGGAGTTCATGACTTACTTTTAAACATTATTACTTATTTTCGATGTATTCTGGGGCCTCAAAGTCCAACATGAGGTTAGAGACAGGTTTGTTCCAACTACCATGTAAATACATATACCAGAATGTTTGAATAATACGATAGTGGGAGATGGGCGAGTATCAGTGTAAATTTGAGGTTGTTCCACAGTGTGGTTTATTTTTTTCCTGTTTGTCGTGTCTTTTCATCTTTCCATACTTCCTTAGGTACAGAATTGCTTTCAGTGTTCAAAGCGTTGTGGTGGCGTAATCAGTACAGTTTTACAAAGTTTTACAAAACAAACACTCTACACAATCTTGATGGAAGGAAAAGGTTTCTTGTAGCTGGCAGGCATGGGAATCCTAGAAAGTGCTATCCTGGAATAAAAAATTGCTGTTTAATTGTAAAAAAAATAAATCCAAGAAATGAGAAGTAGCCAAAGTATTTTGTAGTAGGCTGCTGAATGGCACCACGCTCAGCTCCTCCATAGAATTTACTTGATTGGAATTCAGAATTTTATCTGATGACTTTTTGCACGAAGTTTAGGTTTGCTTTTTAAAAAAATTTATTTTTCACTTGCTAGTTTCCATGTAATGATTACTGAAGCCATTGGTCTGGAGAACTCAGGAATGTGGTCAAAGTGGTATGCACGGAGCTGACATGTTGAGCTGTACATACTGAGATGACAGAGTACTTGATGGCCCACAAAGCCTGCTGAAGGTTGACAGTAGTCTGTTGGAAATCAGTGTCCTAACTGAAATCTGAAGGCAATGAAGGCATCTTTATTCACTGCCAGTGTCTCGTTTAAACTAAGACTTTACCCTTTATGTGAAATAGTGATATTCTTTCAGGAACTGGGACTTAGGAGGACCACATATCTCGTGAGATAAAAATAAATTAATTTGCTTGTTCCATTTGTTAAGATTGTTTCACAAATAGGAAAAAGTATGTCCAACTGTCCCTTAATGCTCTTACTATTTACAACCCCTCTCAGATACTGTATAAATGCTTAATACTGTTTCCAGTTGCTGTTGCACAGTATGTCTTGATTAAATTAGACTATTCCTTTTCCATAAGTGTAATATCTAGCTATATAATTCCATGCTAATGCATCTTACTAGATATGTGTAGTGTTTTTTTTATTTTTTATTGTGAGGTGTCCATGGATATGAAATTGTTTTTCCCAGGTGCTTGCTTACAGGATAATACATTGTGCTTAGGAGCCTGGGAGGGAATGACTGTACTGAAACTTGAATGCAAAGCCTTTCTGATCAAACTCTGTTCACACAGGACATTGTGTCTTTCTTCAAATCACTGGTGACAAGCTGGAGGTCTTCTAAAGTGATGTTTCTCTCATGTTACATTTTCACACTGCTTTGCGAATGTGTCTGCAATTTTTATGTTAATTTTTAAGCAAACAGTGAAGGTATCCCTTTTCCTTTATCTAGACCCGTATCAAAGGGATGTGAGCTCACTGCATTTTTACTGTGGCAGTATGTAATTGGTAATTAGTGTCAAGAACTACATTTCTAAAGAAGGATGCCTTGCTATAAATTTAAAACTTAGTACATTGTTGTGAGATAAGAGTGCAACAAAGTTTTAAAAGAAAATCTCAGAAATACACTGAGGATGATAAGAAAAAATTGTGTATTTTTTGGTAAGGAGTAGTCCATTTACTTGCTGTCCAGTAATTAGTTTCTTTGCTTTGTTATCACAGAACTGGTTATGATGGATTTTTTTTTGCTACATTGATTATTTTTTATTATTTTTTTTTAAATTTACTTCACTAAATACTCCACTCCTCATCAGATAAGATTCCTGCGGTTATTTTCTCTTTCAACTATGGATTTTAAAGAAGCTGAAATAGGAGTTACTGAAACTATAACCGTTTTTAGCCAAATGCTTGCAGAAGTTTTGAATGCCTTTTCCTGACGTTTTGTTTTTTTGTTGGTTTTGGTTTTTTTTCATACTAGCTTGTTGTTATCTTACAAAAATAAACATTTGTAATAGTAACTGCCATTGTTAAAGTGGGTGTAGTTACTGTATGCTTGGCCTGTGGCTAGATTAGTAGACAGATATCAGCGAAAGGTCTTGTTGTCCAGGGAGGCACAGCCCAGAGCATGCTGTGTACGTACAGTGGTGTTATATGTGTGAGCGTTAAGGAACTAAAGATCCTAAGTCTGGGTCTTCATGGTGAGAGCCAGTTCACCTGTGACTTTCTGCTCACAGAAAATGCGCTGTGCTCTATGCATCCGCTATAAGTGGGTGAAGGATTCTGATGGATTGCTATAGGTTTCTGTTTCTTCACCTAGCAGTTGCTCAAAATAGGCTTGCAAGGAGTTTTGTGCTTTATTTCTGCACCCAAGGGAAGCTTTTTATGGCAGAGACAGAAATATATGTGGAAATGTTTTGTCCTCTTTGTCTTTTGGAGCAAAATACAGAATTTGCATGAGTTTTGATAGGATGAGGATGTTTTTGAATTAGTTCTCTGAGTGTCAGTGAGCAAGACTCTTTAGCAACTTGTAGTACTTATTTAGTACAGCTTATTATTCCTGTATCATAAGAAATCATATTAATTGCCAGTGTAACTCAGATTGTGGGTTTTTTTTTCTTCTTTGCGTATTTCTTGCCCATATATTTAAGCATAAGCTTAGAGAAGATCGCTACCAAATAACAAAACCAGACACAGACAAGAAACGTAACTAAAAAAACAAATTGCGATAATTGGAATACTAGGATCTTGCCTCATGACTCCTAACTGCTTCTTCAGTACAACTAGTAGATGACAATAATAATTTGCTACAATTGTCACTAGTGTAACCTAAAACAAATATAACCCTGGTAAGAAATAGTGGTTTTTATCGCAGAAGCATGGTGGTAAAATCATTCTTCAGAAAATAACAAGAGCAAACTTGTTAAGCTTCTTTCTGGGTCTCTGGTCTCCCTTAAGGCCAGAGTATGTTGGGTTTTATAACTTTTTGAATTTAGCTTTAAATTATTGAAAGACTTACTTGTTTTGGAAAGAATAATTTTGATTCTCCATTTGACTTAAATGCCATATATTGCCTAACCAGTCATTAAGACTTAAATTTTAGAATATGTTGTTTCTTGGCTAGAAATAACATGTTTGTAAGACTCTGATTTTTTTTGTTTTTTTTTTTTCTTTCCTATATTGTTCATTTTTATAATGATATTTTACTGAGAGAACTGCTAGATTCTCTTTCCAGCAGCAATCTTGGAACATTTGGTACCTGCTGAAAATTCTGCTGGTTTGGATGGTGCCAAAGTGGTCTAAATTCCCTTTCTTCTTTGTAACTCTTCCAGAAATTATTTAATATGTTTTAGCTTTTGAAAATCTATGTAGCTTATCCTGTCCAAGTTAATTTTTGTATGCTTATTTCAACCATTCTAACTGGAGATGTAGAACATAGTATGCACAGCTTTACTTGCATATTCCTATTATCTTAAGCTGATTCAAA
Organism: Patagioenas fasciata; assembly: GCF_037038585.1. NCBI lineage: Eukaryota > Metazoa > Chordata > Aves > Columbiformes > Columbidae > Patagioenas > Patagioenas fasciata. The sequence goes on along the minus strand of NC_092560.1, from coordinate 57,835,184 downwards.
GTATGATTTTTTTTTCTATAAAATATCTGATCTTCTCTGTTGGGAACAGGGGAGTTAAATGGTCTAAGAAGCTCTTCATCCTGTGAATTACGTGTGGAGACATTTTACCCTGACAGTCATTCAATATGCAATAAGCAATTTCATGTTTATAGCAGGATAGACTCTAACTTAAAACAGTATGAATGTTCTCTTATGCCAAATGTATGGACATGTACAAATAATCTGCAGTGAGAACTTTGTTTTAGGACTTCTGTTTTGGGTTTTGACATACTTATAATTCAATTTTTCTGTTCATGGCTGCAGACTTTTACCTCAACAAGGACTGTACCTCTTCTCATGTGATGGTTTCTACATCTTAGCCAGTTGCATTTCACCTAGTACTGCTGTTATGAGGTATAACAGGCTTAAAGAATCTGAATCCAAAGCTCAGTTTGGTGCTAAAGAGATTTAACTGCGTGGTGGAAGCAGGGCAATAAGCAGGATTGATTACAACCCTGGAGCTCAAGAGTGCTAACTCTGGCTTCTTCAAGGTCCTACTTGAAGGAATCCCATGGATTAGAGTTCTGGAAAGTAGCAGGGTCGAAAAGAGCTGGTCAGTATTCAAGCATCACTTCCTCCAGGCTCAAGATCAGTGCATCCCTGTGAGCCAAAGTAGCAAGAGATCTACATGGATGAGCAAGGAGCTTCTGAAAAAGCTCAAATTGAAGAATGAAGTTTACAGAATGTGGAAAAAGGCACAGACCACTTGGTAGGAATACAACGTTGTCAGGGTATTCAGAGATGTGGTGAGGAAGGCTACGGTCCACTTGGAATTAAGTCTGGCCAGGGATATCAAGAACAAGAAGGGCTTCTTCAAGTACATCAGCAGCAAAAGAAAGGTTAGGGAAAATGTGGGCCTGCTGCTGAATTACTTGGGTGCCCTGGTGATGGAGGATGCTTAGAAGGCAGAGTTACTGAATGCCTTCTTTGCTCCAGTCTTTACTGATAAGACCATCCCTTAGGAATACAAGACCCTGGAGGTAAGAGGCAAAGTCTGAAGAAAGGAAGACCTTCCCCTGGTCACAGAGGATTGGATCAGGGATCACAAATCCATGGGCCCCTATGAGACTGCACCCATGAGTGCCAAGAGAGCTGGCAGATGTTATTGCCAAGCCATTCTCCATCACCTTTGAAAGATCATGGAGAGCAGGAGAGGTGCCTGAGGACTGGAGGAAAGCCAGTGTCAGTACAGCCTTCAAAAAGGGTGATAAGGATGACCCAAGAAGCTGCAGGCCGGTCAGCCTCACCTCCATCCCTGGAAAGGTGGTAGAACAGCTTATTCTGGATGTCATCTCTAAGCCTGTGGAGGAAAGGGTGGTTATCAGGAGTAGCCAACATGGAATCACTGAATAGGGGAATTTGACTTCATACTAACTAGACAAATCCAGGCAGCTAATTTACCTCTGAAAATATAGGCATCTGTCTTTGGAGATGTGAATCTTCCACACCGAGGGGGATGATCCTTCTTGACCAGGGCCTGCGAGGTTCCATTGAAGGTGATGGCTCCTTCTGTAGAGTTAGTGCTTGGTTGTGAATATTGTCCTGTTTAGCAGTGAAATACTCTGTTTCAAAATGCACCCTTTGACATACCAATCTTCAGGAAAAATACTTGATAAAATGACATTATTGGCAGAGACGATGAGGTGTCTCAAACTGAAATTGATTAATTATTACCAAACTAGCAGAGGTGTAGCCTCAGTACTTCTCATTTTAGAGCCAAGTAACAGAAATGTTTTTCTTTTGTATTTTCATGTTCTGTACAAGTTTGTTTTCCTTTTACAGAAAAATGCTGGAAGAAATGGGGTGTTTTAGCTTCTAAAACTGCTTTGAAGTAAAGGTGCAGTGGCTGCCACCTGATGGTGTTTTCCAACAGTGCCTCTTACACTGCAGCCTGTGATCCCCTGGGCAGTAGAGGATGAACAGGAACCTGAAGGGTGTAATATTTCTGTTTCATTTATGCTTTTTCTGTATTTTTATAACATATAAATGTATTCATATTTTTTCAAGATATATGTAGAAGATATATATATATATATAATGTAATACATATATATAATATAATGCAGAATGCTTGTTAGTGATACATCTAAATGATGTAAGAAAGTAGCAATTTTCTAATGTGAGTGAAAGGCAAACAGTGGGTGTTGAGTGCTACTCAATAGATACTCCTCATGAACTTCAGTGGGTGGTGTGTTGGCCAAATGAAGAGACCACCTAGAGTATTCTCAAGGGAAGATGATGAAGAGCTATTGGAGAAGCTGAGGCAGCTAGAAAAAAAGGAATCATGGAATAGTTTGGGTTGGAAGGGACCTTCAAAGCTCATCTAGTCCAAACCCCCTGCAATGAGCAGGGACATCTGCAACTAGGTCAGGTTGCTCAGAGCCCTGTCCAGCCTGGCCTTGAATGTCCCCAGGGATGGGGCATCTACCACCTCTCTGGGCAACCTGTGCCAGTGTTTCACCACCCTCATTGTAAAAATTCTTTTCCTCGTGTCTAGCCTGTATCTCCCCTCCTGTAGTTTAAAAACATTACCCATCGTCTGATTGTATCAGGCCCTGCTAAAAAGTCTGTCCCCACCTTTCTTATAGACCCCTTTTCAGTACTGAAAGGCCACAATAAGGTCTCACTGTAGCCTTCTCTTCTTCAGGCTGAACAACCCAAATGCTCTCAGCCTGAATGAAATATGATTTATTGTTTTCCCTTTTGTGTTTGTCAGGCACTCTAACAGAAGCATAGAACTTAATTTCACACTTACAACATTTGGCTAAAATCCCTGTAACTATTTTAGGAAGCCAAATTCATTAGTCTCTATGAGGTAGTATGTTTAATGCTGTCTTTAAGTGGCAGTTGCTGCCATTTAGTACTAGTTTAAGGAAGTTCACTGTCAAATTTTTCATTTTACTAGAATGTGTCATAGCTGATCTTTTGCTTTGTTGGGATGAACACAAATGGTTAGATGATAGGTGCCAGGAGCTGTGGCTCAGGAAGAGAAGGAATGGGAGACTGGTAAGAGGATAAAGCAGGCCTTGCCCATCTTGATCTGATTTTGTTGGCTAGTTGGTTTGGTTTTGGTTTTTGCTGATCTTGATACCATTAAAAGTACTTAATGGCAAAAGCGAAAGTGTGAGCAGTACTGGAACTGTTAGTGGCAAGAAGATATCTAAAACACTAGTAGCTGACCTCATTTTGGGGAATGGCTAACTCTTTTTGTCCTTGTTCCCCACATTGAGTGCTCCTCCTAGAGTACCTGCAGACCAGCCAACTAGCCCAGTGTTCTCTGGACCCATTGAGGGTTGGGTTGCAGTTAGCTGAGTCCTCATATTCTTAATTCTTGTTTAAGGTCCACAAAATGAGTTTTATACATCTCTCCTAAGCTTGTCCCTGGTATTGGTTGTCACCGTGTAGCATTTGCACTGAGCAAAATATGTAATTTCTCCCATATTCATTCTTCCCCATTCAGTGCTTTTCCATCAAACCTCAGGTTCTTCTCCTCACAACCTGTTGTTAAATGCGCTGATTGTTCTTTCTTATGATTGGGTATTTGTGGATATAGGAGACAGAGCTTCCATTTTCTTGGTGAATTGGCTCTTTGCTATTTCAGAACTTGCCTTTTTCCTGTTTTCCTGCTGTTTATAAAATCAGGTGCAGCATGGTTATTGGGTAGAGCTGTTTGCCCAATAAGATAGCAGAGAAGCCAGGACATGTAACTGTTTCAAAACGTTGAGAAGCACAGGAAAATGAATTGGAGCTAAAATTCAGCTTTCATATACTATTATAAGGTCTTTGTAAGAAAAATGCTTGCAGAGAATTAGTTTTAAATTCACTGAGCTATTCAGAGGTGACTCTTGCTTGTGCATTTCACAGAAGTTTGCTAAGTAACTAGGGAACAAGTTGTTAATAATCTAACTGTTCAATTGCTGTTTGCAAGTCCTCAAAATTAAGACAGAGAAACAAAGGACATTTTGTCTTCACTGCACAAGATGTTAATTTAAAAGATCCTTAATGCTGTCGGGGGGAGTGAGGTGGAGAAGAATTGTGGGGGATAAAGTTTAAAAGTTAAAATTTATCTGGAAAAAAGCCTTGTATCTTCTTTGCTTGATTCATGAAAAGCTGAAACATTTAAAAGCAAAATCCTTGCTTCCTGGTGAAGCAGAAGGGTGGGCTGCTGCAAAATATCAGACTCCCTGGTCCAAGGTAGCGTGTTCTGAGGTTTGTTTTTCACCCTGACCCTAAGCTTCCCCTGCCCTGTCACTGCTGCTTCAAGTAAAGCATCACTTAAGGACATAGTCACCTTGACTCGTAAATAGGACTGCTCTGTACCCTGCAGGATCAAGTCCTTTGTGGAGTATGCTTGGGATTTATTGTTTTTATTTTGTGCCTGAGGTACAGTGATACAGAGAGTAGCAACCATTGTCATGTAGGAAAACTGCAGCTTGCCTGGAATAGGTGAGATTTGCTTTAGATTAAAAAAATAATTATTTAAAATCTGGCAGGTATGAGGGCTACAAAATGAGGGTGTCTGCAGTATTCAGGAGGTCTGTGCAGTCACAGGAAAAATATTGTTCCACCAGCCCACCAGTATAGGAATTTTTAATAAATATTTTAGCTAAGTGTGAGTTAAAATATGAAGTTTTCTTGAGCACTTCAGATGCTGTGTTCTATAAAAATACACATAATACTTAAATTTTGCAAGAAGATAACCATGGTGTGCTGAGCAAAAGCTTTCAGACTCAGTTGGTCTTTCCCACCTGCGTGGAGGGAAAGCACAAGAGTTCTTTGTGCGGGCGAGAGTGGATCGGTTAAGCTGTCACATGAGAGGAAGATAGTTGCTTCTGCTTTGTAGAGAACAAGCACAGATTGTGAAGCCTCCACTGTTGTATTACATTGTTCATGAATTCAAGTCCAAGGGCCTCTAAAAGCCTTTTTTTATATCACTTGGGAAGTTAATCATGGTTATAAGAACAAATGAATTACTGTGTCATTCTTTCACTGCTGGCATAGTGTTTTCTGTCTTGTATACAATGTATTCATGCAACTGAGATGGTTCATGCCATGGAATAACTGATAGAAAAAACAGGGTAACTATGTTTAACTTGTACCTATATTATTTCAGAGCTGTACTGTTGTTACTCAAAGATTTGTCTTTGAACTGGTATTTTTTTTGACTGAGGAAGAAATGTAAAGTTGAGCCTTTTTACACAGCAGGTTCTCCCCTATTTTAAACTTTTAGGCACATCCTCCATTTGGAATCTACCTGCTGCTATTTTTTTTTTTTTTTTTTTTAAATGAACTGTCACTAGTTTTGTTCTCTCTTTTTTTAGAAAACAATAGTGTGGAATTCAGTGCTGGGATAAAAATATTTTTATGTCATGGGTATTAGTTTTGAAGTGAAGCATTATTACTTAACCTCTGCAAAAATATTCATTCTTAGGTGGATTGTGTTTTGATTTATAAACATTTTTTAAGTCTTTAATTGCTAGACACAGTTCTCAGTGTCTAAAATTGGTTATTAACAGTAGGTTTAGATGTTGCTTGAAAGAAAATACATTTTGTTTACAATATCCATCTGCTTATTACGTTTCAGCACTGAACAGGAAGAGTTATTTCCTGCCTCAGAATATTTTGTTTCCTTTGTCTCTACAAAGAGAGAAAAAAAAATAACAGAACCCCTTCTTACCAGTGGAAACTTCTCATTTTTCTAAGCAGGGATTTGTGATGAATCAACCTTAATAATACATTGCTGATGAAGATAGAAATTGTAATTTTAACATTATCTTAATGCAATTAATATTATAGGGAATATATTGTAGGTCATCATACAGTACATAAATACAGCTTTAACTGCATAGCTAAATGTTTCAGAAGCTGAAGACTGCATGCACGAAAGCAGTGGCTGTAAATAAATTATTGCATAGCCTTATCTTCCACTTTAAGTTGTGATTTGTATATTTGTTTTTGTTAATAAAACTTCATTCTGAGAACTGGCTTGATCAAGCTTGCTTATTTTTAAAGGCGGCTAACTTGAAGAAGATGGGTGGAGATCATGTACTGCTGCTTAAGAATGTGGTTTTCTTGGTGGTTTAGCAGGTAGCTCAACAGAATCAGGAAATCTACCAGACTGTTCCTATTTGTTTTTCAGTGTCAGACAGTATCTTTTGCTTTTTCGTTGTTGCCAGCAATCACAAGCAACTACTTTGCTGTAGGTTAAAAATGAAAAAAGTACAAACCCAGATGGATTACACTTTCATTTTACAGATATGAACTTGCTATGAATATTGCTGTAATTGTAGCTGACTTGAAGAGCTTTTGCATCATCAGTCACTCAGAAAACAACTGTGAAGGTGACTAGCCTTACTCTCATGACTAGCCTTACTTTCATGGCTTCGGTGTCTAGTGTGATCATACTTAATGTGTATTAGTTGACAAGTCCTCCTTTTTAAGGAAGAATTCATATATAGGGAGAGGCACTGCATACATGGTTTCATGTTTGTGCATCTTGTGAAGATGGAAGATTTTTTATATTAATTCATATTAATTTTCTAAATAGTTTTAAAGTAGAGATTGCAAGCTTTAGACTGCCGAGGTATATATGAACCATCACAGCACTGTGGAACTTTTGGTGAATGACATAACACATAGGTGATTTTTGTATCAGTTCGATATTTGCCAAGTCTTTGCTTTTTACTGGGTGCCCAGTCTTACAGGCAGTACACATATTTTAAAGAACTAGCCCTCAGAACAGGTCTGCTCCAAATGGCAGATTAGCAAATTAGTTGTAACTCTTAAAAGGCTTGCTGCAGTCAATTGGAAGTAATGTTTTAGCAGCTGGGTTGTAAGAAGGAGCTGAAGAGGGTGGCACGAAGTTGAATAATGCTGTGGTATTACACTTTAACTAAAAATAATTGTGTTTGTGACTATATTGTATTTATGATTATATTTTTTTATTTGCTGTAGTCGTGACATGGAGAATAAAGAAACCCTCCGGGGGTTGCAGAAGATGGATGACCGCCCAGAAGAGCGCATGATCAGGGAGAAACTCAAGGCAACGTGTATGCCAGCCTGGAAGCATGAATGGCTGGAAAGAAGAAGCAGGAGAGGCCCCGTGGTAAGTGGCACCGATGGAAAGGCAGTATCTGTGACAACTATTATGAACAGAAATTCCTTGTATTTCTTTCTATCAGAAACTTCTTTATCTTAGTAATTTGCATACTCTTAATTACAGTACAGTTCATTTTTTATGAGCTGTTTAACAGCAAGCTGTCATTGACTTTCTGAAATCTACGCATTTATTAAGCTTTATTTTTGAGAAAAAGGCATATAGCCATGCTGCTCTTTTGTGTAGTAATACTGTAACAACACTGCCCTCTAATGTCAGCAACTAAAGTAGCTCCTGTTCATCAGGTAAAAAATTGAGTGCAAAACTGCACTATGGTGCTTTGCACTCCTTTGATTCTTAGGGGTTTCATGGCTTCACTTTTCCTTAGCTCGGAAATGTCAAAGTTTTCTATGGATCGTAATGGAATTATGTGGATTTTTTTGCTGGATGAAAAAGCAAACTGCACTCTTACCAGAACCAGGAAAAAAAACCCTAAGCTGAATAACTTTTTCACACAAATCTCAACACTGCTAAACTTTGGATGCTGGAGTATTCTGTTAGCATTTTGGTTAACGCTTTTGTATATTAAAAAAAAAAAAAGGCTGCGTTGCTTTTTATACTTCTCCTTTATTCTGTTCACTTTCATAATCAGATAGCAATATATTTAAAAACTATAGCAACAAGGGTTTCTGAAACTTCAGGTTTGTGATATGTTAAATATGACGACTTCTTAAAGTAAAATGAGCAGTGCTTGAGTCAAGGCTGTAAATGCAGGTTTTCATTCTCTTAGGCAGCATCTAAGTGCCAGACCACAGCCTCCTCGTTGTCCTCTTATCCCTGTAGCCAGCTGAAACTGAAATGCATTTCTGGATAATGGAATAGTTTGAGTTGGATGAGAAGTGTAGAACTCGAACTGACTCTGCCTGCCGTGACTGCTTTTAATTCAGTTCCCAGGGGCTTTACTCTTCATGTGCATCATGGAGACTGTTTTGAAATATTCTGTACCTCGGTGTCAAAATTCAGTGTTTGTGCAACAAAGCACTGTATTAGAAGTGTATGTACTCACTCTGAGCATATGTGTCAATTCATGTAGTGCAGCACAGTGTTTGGCTCAGATGCCAGATGTGGTGTAGGTGTTTTACTTGGGAAGCTGCGGCACACCTTAATCTTGCTGCATTGCCTGCACGTTTAAAGTAATTTTTACTTTGCAACAAATGTTGTGCTGTAGAAATAATGACCCTGATACTTACTGTTTATAACAGATGGACCCAATGTTACAGCTCTTAATAAGCAGACAATGCCTGTAGAAAAAAATTCCTTTGGCTCATACTATCCAAATGAGGGAATTGCTGTCCTTTGAGATATCAGGAATGACAATTACAGAAGTACTTTAAGAATCAAATTGGCTGGCAGTACAAATGACAGGAAAAAAAGGTTCTAGCTTTTGTGTTGCATATAGATTAATGAGATACTGGATGTTAATATTAAACCTGGGGAATATGCGAACTTCAGATGTCTGGATAATGGCTTTGTTATATAATGCTAACAAAATAAGTTTTGATTTACTTCTTTTTCCTTTAGCATAAAATGATCAATTCATAATTCTAACACAATTTAACTCCTGCAAGGTGGTGAAACCTATTCCTGGGAAAGGAGATGGATCAGAGATGAACAAACTCTCTCTAGAGCCCCAGTCTGAAGGACTAAGCACTGCTTCTTCACCTGCACAGAAAGGAAGACGTAGTCCTTCTCCTAGTAGCTCATCTTCATCATCCTCTAGGACTGTTAAATCTGAATCACCAGGCGTTAGAAGAAAAAGGGTATCTCCAGTGCCTGTAAGTTGCAAGCTGTGATGTAATTTTTAATTTGGCTATATTCTGCAATCTTTTGTTTATAGAGGCAATTAATTTTCTCCCTGTGTAGGGCAAGATGCTGATACAAAGGGATTATGATGGGCTATCACTTGAGTGAGATATGCAGAGCATATCCCATGTTACATTTCTCAAATGTGGAATTTTATTCTCTACTCTTAGGTGCATGGGTTTTTTTTTAATTCAGTCCTGCTTTTCATTTTTATTTCTATGAAATAAATGAAGAAATATAGATAATGTAGTTGTGAAGAAGTGTATGTACTCTTTGTTTGATTTGCTCAAAGAGTGATAGTAGTTTGGGTTTTTTTTCCAGTAGTTTTGCATGTCAGTTCTCCAGGCAGGTATATTCTGTCAGACATAGGATTGTTTACTGGCTTAAGATTCTGCAGAAGTGTTTTACTGGTATGCTGTTTGTGATCCTCTATTCCATAACTGATCTTTGTGTCAGATGAGAGAAGGTTTGGCGATGTTCATTGTTAGAAGACTTAACTCTGTCATTACAGTTGAGAAGATCTGGAATAGGACACTTTAAACAGTAGTAACTGGCTTCATTAAAGAAGATCAAGAGTATAAAGTTTGGAGCCGTACTATCCAGTGGGTTTGCTTGTTATAAAAATGCTCATCCACAGTTAAGCTTCAGTTGACTTGTCTACAGCTTCACAATGTAATTAGGTTAAGAATAAGATCTAACTGCTTTTATTGTCTCATTGCTCTGAAGATACTTCAAAAATGAATTCAAATACATCCTGCAATTCCTCTAAATTTGAACTAGGGACAACTATCACAAGTTACAGCACTGCAGCACAGCTCTTTTTGTCTTGATAAAATGAACTGAAGGGTTAAAAAAAAAAACCCAAACCAACCAAATGAAAACAAAACGAAAATCCACTAAACTGTCTAATTTAGCCTTTGAATTTTTACTGCATTGTTTTACTTTGTTTTATATTAATGTTTCATATAAAACCTTCAAAGTTCAGGCTCTCTTTTACTTAACTGATGGACGGTGAGTCAATTATAACCTGCATCAAAACATAAAATTAAAAACAGATATAAATCAAAGCAGAAGATTTGAAATTGGACAGAGCCATTAATCCATCTCGATGTTAGAAATGTAAAGAATTCAGTTTAAGACAGTTTTAAGATAAGGTTTGGGCCGTGGAATTTTCAATCATGGGGAAACAAAACAAAACAAAAAATACATCCTGAGCTGAAAGTTGCTTTAATTGTGCGAAGGAGAGGAAGCTGCATCCTTTTTCCTTTCCTCTGGAATTTCTTAAGCTTTTGTTCCTTGTTGACTGGTTATTCTCTTTTTAAAACTGAAGTCATAGGATTTCTTCAATTCTGAAATATATTAGCATTATAACCTTATGTAATTTCCTGTATTGAGTCACAAATCCATGATTATCTTTTCATTGAATTATACTTGCTAATTCAGTAGTAATGTGGTAAGACAACCAATGAACACTTGCAAATAGAAGGAATCTCTCTTCTGTCATAATGTCAGACAAAATTTCAGTTTTTCTTCTGCCCTTGAGTTCTGGGCATGCGAGAAAAGTAATCCTCCTAAAATTGTTTAGTCTAAGCAGGTAGTAGTAGTTTCAGGTTTGGGGGACTGTCTTATTCTATCACTTTTGGAAAACAAAACCAAAACAACAGCAAAAAAAAAAATTAACCACCAAAAAAACTTGCTGCCTTACTGTTGTCCTGGAAGTGCTTATGGTAGAACCACTTATGTAGTTTCAGAGTGGACGGATAACACCACCTCGACGAGCCCCATCTCCAGATGGCTTCTCTCCATACAGCCCTGAGGAAACAAATCGTCGTGTCAACAAAGTTATGCGAGCCAGGCTGTACCTGCTGCAGCAGATAGGACCCAACTCTTTCTTAATTGGAGGAGACAGCCCTGATAATAAATACAGAGTGTTTATTGGGCCTCAGGTAGAGAATCTTTTTGTGTTGTCTGTAGCATTTTTTAATTTACAGTTAATTTTGGAAGAATTCAAAAACAAATTAGATCAAGTTAATGGCCAATCCATTACAGTGGTACTATAAAGTAATGTTTAAAAGTTGTAATCTGTTCTTATGTAATATAATGATCATCTTGTATATTGTCAAATAGGTAGCAAGTGTATTAGTTTTGTCTAAAGTTTCTTTTTAAAAAAATAACCCACCACTCTAGTTTGGAAAAAGTAATTGCTATTATCTATTTCTCATTCTTAGAATTGTCTATGAATTACATATGTCTAGTATTTTGACTAAAATTTGACCACTTCATTTTCCTACTTTCTTGCTCTGAAACACATTATTGTGTTCATCGGACATATATAAATGACAAGCACATTACTTAATTCCTTTAGTGGTGTGGTAATTTCATTAATACCCATAGCAAGATCTTTTTCATAGTCATTCATAGTACTAATGTGATCCTGCATTGGGGAACATCTAGGTTTTTGAGTAAACAGAAGCATCTCATTTAAGTTTGCTGTCCTGTTATGGATATATGATGATTATATGCATAAATTCCATAACTTTAGTTGATTTTAAAAGAATGACAAAATGGGAAGAAAAGCCAGTTGAAAACTGGTGTAATAATTGTCTGGTTTTCCATATATTAATATATTTATTAATACTATTTTGGGAATGAACATTTTCTGTAAGGCTATGTAAGAAGATATTTATGCTTATATAAGAAATATTTGCCATCAACAACTATTTTTTTCTGGTTTGGAGGAGGGTAGTGTGTGTTCTATGAGGCACTTAATTGTGGAAAAATTATCTATGTCATTATCAATTCGGTAAAGCCTTAGCATATACTTTTCTTTGCAGACTTGTAGCTGTGGCCGTGGGACATTCTGTATTCACCTGCTGTTTGTTATGCTGCGTGTGTTCCAGCTTGAACCCTCAGACCCAATGCTCTGGAGAAAGACACTGAAGAACTTTGAGGTAATCAGCTTCTAATAGAACTAATGGCAGATCTAAAACACACTCCAGATAAATGTTTTCAGAACATTATGTTAAAAATGCTGAAGACTGTTGCTTTTGAAAGCAGTTAGAATGTATGTTTTTAATTATATCTTTAATTCTGTCTCAAGAGCTCTGCAAGCAGGAAAAAAATAGCTGCAAATAAAAGACATAACTAAAAGAAGAGAGCTGTAGTTTAGTGAGTGATTCTAGTAATGGATTTTTTTTTATTCAAATTTGTCTATCTGTCTGATGAGCTGTGAAAGGAAAAAGGATCTAAGGGTATCCAGAAGTAATTGTGTGTATACTTAAACCTGTTACTTATTTTTAATAAGCAAGTACATTTTTATTGCAAAGTGCTATGCATTATTGTGAAGGTGGCTAGATCTTTTTTTAGCAGTAATTAAACTTCAGTAATAGTACTTTTAATTACAAGCTACACATACCATAAATACAACTGTTGCTATCTTTTTCTGATGTTAGGTTGAGAGTTTGTTCCAGAAATATCACAGTAGGCGTAGCTCGAGGATCAAAGCTCCATCTCGTAACACCATCCAGAAGTTTGTCTCACGCATGTCAAATTCTCATACATTGTCATCATCTAGTACTTCTACATCTAGCTCAGAAAACAGGTTAGTATTTTTCTAAAGGAATTAACAGCTTTGTTCTGTGGTTTTCTTCTAATTTTGGAGGTTTAGAATCGCCTACATTCTTGTTCAAAACTTCTTTCATTTCAAGCCATGTTAAGTCTCTGTATTTGCAAACAATCAAGTCAAGCATATGTTAGTCACCATGGTACCAAGTGGGCATATTTGCTTTGTAACTGCTGTTTGAAAAATATTTAGTTGTGAAAAGAATTTTTTTGACCCTTTTATGAATTTGAGAAACAAACTTCTGGAATATAAGTGCAAGTTTGAAGCATATATGAACTTTGGAAACCTGTTTTGTATGCATTTGTTCAAATACAGCACTTGTACAAATGTTGACTAATGAACATGGTTTTTCCTTTTCTCTTGTCCTACTATGGAGAAATGCTTGTGCAGACAATATACTGAAATATTTTTGGTTCGATGCACTGTTTGTGTAAACATAAAAAAAATAAGAAAGCATGTATTTTAAAAAAGACACTTAATGGGAAATGAGTGATTAAATTATTTTAAGGAAGCTATTTAAACTATCAAGATTTTTATAGTTTATACAGTATATGCCTTATCTATCAATTGTAAGTGATATTTGTTTCTTTGTTTTGGGGTTTTGTTTGTTTTGTTGATTTTTGTTTGGTTGTTTTTTCCCAGCTTCTACTGCTGGAGTGCTTTTGTATGTTCTTTCCCTTGATTTGGTTAACTTTTTAAACAAGTAATTTGTGCATGCGTTAGTTAGTGGGTGAACTAGACATCCTCTGGAGAGGTCAAACCCCAGAAGGCAACCTAAACTGAGGCTTTCTTTTGTGTAAAGTGAAACCTGACATACAGAGTACCTTGATATGTTACTTTGTGATAGTAACCATATAGTTAGATGAATATATTCAGATAGGTCTATAATTCTGATTTACAGATTCTGACCTTAGTTTTCCATCATCTTTTACTTATTTTTCCAAATTGTCAAATAAAGTTCATAAACAAAACAGTTAAATACATAATCTATTCTGAAACTACTTATCTGGCAAGCCAGTTCCTTTAATGTAGATACCTTCTGTAGGAATTTTTTTTTTTTTTAATACAGTTGGCTTCACTGGAACTCTACTGTGTTAGTTCTCTTTTTTTGACAGGATGATTTTTTCAGTTATTTGCCAGTACACCTGATGATTACTTCCTTGTGTTACTTGTTCAATGAGATAAGTTGCTATTTTGTGCAAGCCTAATCTTGCGTAATATTAATATAAGTACTGGAGAACACTGAGCATCGGATTCATTTGAGATAAATAATTTTCATTTACTAATTCTTCAGAAATAAGTTTTATTAATACTTGTGTTTTTACACAAGCTGTGGAAATGAATTTTTTACTGTAAGCTTATTTTTGTGGATTTTTCAAGGACAAAAAGTAGTGTCAACCATTTACAAGGAAACAGAAGTGAATATATTTGTTTATGAACAATATAGATACTAATAGATTTTATTTTAAAAATATCTTCCTGAACAAAGACAGGGTTCCTGCAAACATTTAGACACACAAATTTTGTTCTTCTTAAATGTGTGCTATGAATAGCAAGAGCTTTTCACATTTAAACAATATTACAGAAGATTAAAATTTGTGGGTTTCACTACATGTTGCTTAAGATAATAATTTTATTTCTGGCAAAATCTCTGGTTGTATCCATTAAAAAAATAAAGTGAGGGTAAATAAAATGCAAGTAACATGTAAAACAGGGAAAATGTTCAGGTGGGTTTTTTTTAGATACACATGTGACATGTAGGTACGTTAGTGTTCATGTGAATCTGGTGCCTCTGTTTGTTAGTGGCAGAAAATTGAGTCGCGTTGTCTTCTGTTAATTTTTTGAGGTTTACATATGTTCATCAAATAGTAGTTACAGTTGCCTCTAATGGGCTAAAGACTACCTTGTGACTCAATACTCTGAAAGGAGTCTGATGGAAAAAATGTGGGTAGCTTTCAGTATATAAAAATTTCTTAGTTTTTCAAAACCAAATTACAAGTAAAAAAATGAAGGTTGGTTTGTTTCAAGAAGCCTTAGGGGAAAAAAATGTAAGTTTCCAAGGCTGGGCCTTTCAGTCCCTAATTGGTATCTGACCTAGTTTGAAAAGATGTCATGCATTTTGTGACTTTCCCTTTCATTTCAACAAAGTGTTGTCTGTACTCAGTGCTTCTAAAAATGTTGTTGCTTACTTATTCAGTGCAAGGTTCAAGAAAATTATTCATTAATAGTCTATAATTATTCAGAAGTGACTGTTCCAAACTGGAAGTTAAGCTTTTTTTCTCCGTTTAAGCCTGTTTTGAATTCTGCTATACCACTTTTACAATCACAAATATCTATTTTTATAGTATGAAGGATGAAGAAGAACAAATGTGCCCCATTTGCTTGCTAGGCATGCTGGATGAAGAGAGCCTGACGGTGTGTGAAGATGGCTGCAGGAACAAGTTACACCACCACTGCATGTCAATATGTACGTTGTCATCTTTTGTCCGGTTAAGTTCTGGTGACTCTAAATATGCAAAAGTATTGTAACTTAGCATGTTTTCATTTGTGTGTTTTAAAATAAAAAAACAGAAACTTGCTCTTAAGTCATGCCTGGTAGCTCTTTGTGAGAGTTTCTGTCATTCGAGTGCTACTGATATGCCCTACTTTATCAGTTATTCATGAATCAAGTTTGTAATTCGATGCTTTGAGAAATAAGTTAACTGCAGGGCTGGAGGTTTGAAAAGATTGTCCAATTAGAGTAAGGTTAGAAACAGACTTTTGTCCCTCTGTGACTTGTCATGTGGACACATGAAAGTCATCTACTATCAGCTAAGATAATACTGTGAATTATGGAATATGTTTACATACTACATTAAATAAAGTACATTAATAATTATACTTTGCTTTAACAAATAAAATTCCATCTCCTGTGTTTTGATACTTTTGAAAAAGTATTGCCTATGTTTGAGGTTCAAAAGGAACTGCATTTCAGTTCATAACTTTTACTAGTAATTGTAATGTACAACAAAGCATTTCTGCATGCAAAAAATGTTTAAGTGCCAATATTTATCAGGCTGCTGCAAAGGACTCAGTTCAGAAGCTTTTATCCTGAAACTGACATTCTTCAGTAAAATGTGGAAATAGTAATGCTATCTTCTGTTTTTATACATTGTAAGACTGAAGTATCTATTGTCCTGTTTCTCTGTTCCAGGGGCAGAAGAATGCAGAAGAAACAGAGAGCCACTTATATGTCCTCTTTGCAGATCTAAATGGAGATCTCATGATTTCTACAGGTAATCAACGATTCAGTCTGCATTTAACAAACCATCTGTTTCTGGACCTTTAGTTGATTGTTCCTAAATATGCTGATATACTGCAGTGAATGTTTCATTTTTTAATCCATTTTATTTGTTGTTATTCTGTAGTCACGAATTGCCAAGCCCTGTGGATTCTTCTGTTCTCCGTGTGGTTCAGCAACAAACTCAGCAACAATCTACTGCTGGATCACAGAGAAGAACCCAAGATAGCAATTTTAACCTTACTCACTATGGGGTCCAGCAGATCCCTTCTGCCTATAAAGATTTAGCTGAGCCATGGATTCAGGTAATTTTAGTTTGTAAAAGAAGCTTCAAATGTAAAAACTGATTTCAAAATTATTTGCTAGATTTGTCAGATTCAAGAAATTTATTCTGAATCCCATCAGCTTTATAGTTCATTATGGGAAATAATTATATCAGAAGAGAAGGCTTTCCAGTCTTGTTTTGACTGGGGTTTCAGTTTTGGACTTCATTTCAGGCCTCATATTAAAGGTCCATGTAATAAAATATAGTATTCTTACCTCTAGTTTTGATTGTGCAAGTGTCACGTAAGTATAAAGTTGATCCTTACTGTTATCCAAGTTGTGCTGCAGGAGCTGAACATACTAAATAACCTCTGAAGCCTAGAGGTGGGTTCAGTTGAGCAGGGCTCACACAATTAAAAGTGGGAGAACTTGTATTGCCTATATTTCTGCTGCAATTTTTGCTTGGTGTAGCCAAGTCTTGATTTAAGAGTTGTTTACGTTGATGTCTAGAAACAAATTGCATGCTGAAATAATTAAAATTCAGAGTGAATGAAGCCATCCATACAGTCATCCTCCCACTTCTCTTAACAGTTTTTGGAGAACTGATGACTTATCACTTATGATATTTCATTTATACCACAGAATATTTTTAAGACACTGTACCTTGTGACACATTTTTGTTATGAGACTTCTTAAGGTGATTTTTCACCAGAAACATTTCTTTGCAGATTTGTTGCTCTTCTTAGTTACTTAAGGTTCAGTATTATTCAGTTTGACTCCTGTAATGTTACTTTTTCCTTGACAGGTATTTGGAATGGAGTTAGTTGGCTGCTTGTTTTCTCGAAACTGGAATATACGAGAGATGGCACTTAGACGTCTTTCCCATGATGTTAGTGGTGCCCTATTACTGGCGAATGGTGAAAGCACTGGAAATTCTGGAAGTAGCAATGGAAACAACACAAGTGCTGGAGCTCTGGGAGCAGCTAGTGGGTCAGCTCAGACCAGTATCTCAGGAGATGTGGTGGTGGAATCCTGCTGCAGTGTGCTCTCTATGGTCTGTGCTGACCCTGTCTACAAAGTGTATGTTGCTGCTTTAGTAAGTAGCTCATTTACTTATTGTATTCTAGCAATTTTGAAGTTATTTCATTTTTGAAGGGAAGAGAAAGGGAGGAGATATATTAGGTCGGGAATCCTGGTTATTTTGTTGAACACCACCGACTTAACTTGTAACCATTATCTGAAAGTGGGATGTACAAAATCCTCAGCCAAAGGGAAACAGCATGGCTCCACTGGCCAAGTACAAGGAAATGCTTGCTACACCACTAAGTATTAACAGTACTTGTATGACTAGGTTCTTTCCAATCTCAAAGAATACGTGGCTAATTCTAACAGTGAATATGTAGTAAGGTATTTATCCCTTCGAACATTTCACTGATATTATAAATGCAATTTATATAAAACTATTTACAACCATTTAAAAAAATAAAATTGTGGCTAATTTCATTTCATATGTATTGCTTTTTTCCTTTCTCTTAGAAAACTTTAAGAGCCATGCTGGTATATACCCCCTGTCATACTTTAGCAGAGAGGACTAAACTACAGCGACTTCTCAAGCCAGTTGTAGAGACGATATTAGTTAAATGTGCAGATGCCAACAGGTATGGTGTTTTATGGAGTTCAGATTCATTTTGGATTGTTACTGAAATGCCTTGAAGCTTCATTTGTTAGTATTTATGTGGATCTAGGAGACTGTTTATAGTTGGTGGTGAAAGAAAATCTGTGGATCATAAGTATAAATATATCATGTTTTTGTTAAGGTCTAATTGCCACCAACAAATTTCTGTCCTGAAAGACATAGGTTTTGAAGGTACCTGATTGTGTTTTTCCAGCACTTTCAGATCTTAAATGATACTTTGCTTTCAGAAGGCCTTTTTTCCCCCTTAATGTAAAGGAACATGTTAGGTACAGTCAGCCATCCCCTCCACCTCAGTTGATACTGCTTGGATGTAATTCTCATGACTCACCTTTAAACAGTCAGCAAGTACTGATCATGTATGTTTCCTGTTGTACATCTGTGTCATGAAGTGTTAACATAACACTTCTACCTTTTATTTCACAGTGCAGTGTTAGGAGATGGCTATTCTGAGTGAATGGCCTTGGCATTTCTGGCTTAAGTAGGCCTTATCTTCCTGTCCTGAGCTACCTTCTCTGTTCTGCCAGACTAACCATTTCTTCACCTCTACAGTACACCAGATGCAGAAGTCTACCAGCTTGATTTATGTCTCTAAGAAGCATTTCTTCTGAAAGTGCAGCTAGAGATGCCCTGGCAATAGTGTAGCAATAGAATAGCTAATGTTGATGGAATAAATGAGACAGAACTGTTCCTTGCGTTATTGGATTCCTGGATTTAGCCTGTTGTTGCAAAATGACATTGTCTTTGGGTTTATTTATTAGTGACAGACATGACATTTCTGGAAGTATCCTTGTAA
Organism: Patagioenas fasciata; assembly: GCF_037038585.1. Taxonomy (NCBI): domain Eukaryota; kingdom Metazoa; phylum Chordata; class Aves; order Columbiformes; family Columbidae; genus Patagioenas; species Patagioenas fasciata. Next base: position 57,816,531 of record NC_092560.1, on the reverse strand, counting down.
AAAAAAGTGTCAACTATTGTTAGCTTATAGGTAGAGGATTATAGAAACATATTGGAATAAAGTAATGTGAAAGCATTTTCCATGTGCAATTTCAAGGGAATGACTATTGAAATGTAATGATTAGAATGTTTTTTTTTCTTCAAAGCGTCTGCTAAGAGTTATTTTTTTTTGTTCTAATTTCTTGTAGTCGAACAAGTCAACTTTCTGTTTCAACATTATTGGAGATGTGTAAAGGCCAAGCGGGCGAGCTGGCAGTTGGGAGAGAAATACTTAAATCTGGTAATAATAGGTCTTCATGTGTAATTGAATTATAATTACAAGCAAATATACTGGAGTGTTTTAAATCTAATATAGAATTTACCTGATACCAACATGGCGAAGAGAGCAGTATTTCTCTTTGCTGTTTGGGAGGAGGGTAGTTTGGGCACACAATATGTATTTCTGAATGATACAGTTCCGATCTGTATTTAGATCAGAATTTAGAGTGTGAACATATCTAACTCTTATTTTGTCAACCTTTTTTATAGGCTCCATTGGTATTGGTGGTGTTGAATATGTCTTAAATTGTATTCTCGGAACCCAAATTGAATCTAGCAACTGGCAAGCGCTACTGGGGCGACTTTGTCTAATAGACAGACTTCTGTTGGAGTTTCCTGGTGACTTTTATCCCCACATTGTCTGTGGAGATGTTTTACAGTCTGATACCGTCGCAGACAGGTACTTGCTTTACACTGACTATTATTCTTGGTAGCTGAATGCATAATTGGTAATTTCTTAAAAAAAATAGTTGTTGTAATTCGTGGAAACAAAGTGTATATATTTATGTGCAAAAGTGCACTTACTTTACAGAGAATGGTTACCTTTTTAAAAAATCTTCTGACCTGTGAGTCAAATTTGAGAAGCAGTGCAGCAATAAGTCTCTATTGCAGAAGTGACAGCTAAATACAGTATCTTGAAATGGCTTTCTTGGAACTAGTTAACTAGTGTTAAAGAGTGTATAAAGCACCTCTTTTCTTTTTTTTTAGGTATAAGAAACTTCTCTCCCTCTTAACTTTCGCCTTGCAGTCAATTGATAATTCACACTCAATGGTTGGTAAACTATCACGGAGAGTATTTTTGAGTGCGGCAAGAATGGTGGCAAGAGTGCCCCATGTTTTTCTAAAGCTGTTAGAAATGTTGAGTGTGACGAGCTCATCTCATTATGCAAGGATGCGTCGACGTCTGATGGCGATAGCAGATGAAATGGAAATTGCAGAAGCCATCCAGCTAGGCATGGAAGAAATGCACTCTGGGGAATGTCGACATGAAGACTTTTTACAGTTACCTGTACCAGATAACTCTCCAGAAGCTACAGAAAGTAATACTCCTAACAATACTGTCCAGTTATCAGGGAAAAGTGGGAAGGGTTTAAGTGATAAAAAACTGAGTGCCAGTCCAGAGGACATTTCTGAGATGCTGGCTGGCCTTGCTGTGGGACTTCCTGTTTCATCAGTAACCACTGAGCAACCAAAGCCAGCCATTCAAACAAAAGGAAAACCCCACAGTCAGTATTTGAACTCTTCTCCCTCATCCAGTCATTCCCAGTCACTATTCCCAGCACTTCTGTCTCCTTCAAACCCATCTGTACCAGCTGGCACTGTAGCAGATGTCTTGAAACTCAGACCTCAGGGATTTGTTCCCTGCAAAGTGCCCTCACCTTCTCCTCAAACACAGCGGAAGCTTTCTCTTCAGTTTCAGAGGAATTGTTCTGAAAATAAAGAACCAGATAAACTTTCTCCAGTTTTTACCCAAGCCAGGCCATTGCCATCCAGTCACATACACAGGCCAAAGCCATCACGACCCACCCCAAGTGATGTGAACAAGCAGGGAGAAACCTCAAAAAACAGTATGACACTTGACCTGAATGATATTTCACAGTGTGATGGCAATAGCAGTAGTAGTAGCAATGCAGTTATACCAAGTGAAGAGACGGTGTTCACACCTGTAGATGAGAAATGCCGACTGGATGTTAATGCAGAGCTCAATTCCAGTATTGAGGACCTACTAGAGGCGTCCATGCCAACAAGTGACGGCACAGTTACATTCAAGTCTGAAGTTGCAGTTCTTTCTCCTGAGCGGGCAGAAAATGATGATACTTACAAAGATGATGTAAATCATAATCAAAAATGCAAGGAAAAGATGGAAGCTGAAGAGGAGGAAGCTTTAGCTATTGCTATGGCAATGTCAGCATCTCAAGATGCCCTGCCAATAATTCCCCAACTACAGGTCGAAAATGGTGAAGATATCATAATCATTCAACAAGATGTAAGTATACATATGGGAATTTAGTAAAAGTGAAAGTTGAGGTTCACTGAGTTTATAAAGCAGTGCTGTTGTATTTCCAAAGTTAGGATAGTTCCCTATCCTCAGAGCTGGAGTACAAAGAGTCTGCCAGTTGAGAGTGCTAACACAATACTTTCAGGGTTAATAACAGTTTAGAGAAGGTATGTAATGTACTAGCCTTTAAAATGGCAAAGGAGGAAGTAGAGAAGTGGGGAAACCGGGAATGAGAACAAAGTTTTTAATTAAGCAGGAGTAGAACCGTACTGATTCTTAATGCTAATTTACTTTGCAGGCAATTGTGCAAAACCAAACTAGTTTCTGAAAAATAAGGCAGAGTTGAAAGAGATCTTCTTGTCAGTACATCTTGAGTGAGAAAATGTGAGATGCTTTAGAAGTCTGAAAAAATTTATTTGCAAATAGACAAAAGCACAAGAAAAAGTAATAGAAAAAAGAGTATTTTATTTGTGATCCTGTGCATGAGGTAACAACATGTGAAACATAAAATGGGAGAAATACCTTAAGTATAAAACAACATGATTTTGCTTGTTTTTACTGTAGGTGCTAACTAAAATCTTGACTAGACACGAGAACAAGAATAGCAAAAGAGTCTTGCTCGTATTCATGTCCTTAAATCTTGCCTTTCACCTTTGGGTGGTAACATAGAGGAGGCTCTCTGTTTTTACATGCAGTAGGAATATATGGATTTACAGAATACACTGGTGTTCTGGTCTCAGCTGAAGCATCTATAATGTGCAGTACAAAGGACTGTAAGGGAGAGGAAAGACATAAAAGCTTGGGTATTTCATAACCTTCCAGAATGTCTACATCATATATGCATGCTAGTAAACATGGAATTGGTTTGGAATTTAATTTGCAGACACCAGAAACTCTGCCTGGACATACCAAAGCAAAACACCATTACAGGGAAGATGCAGAATGGCTTAAAGGTCAGCAGATTGGTCTTGGAGCTTTCTCTTCCTGTTACCAAGCTCAAGATGTAGGAACAGGGACTTTAATGGCTGTAAAACAGGTAAATACCTCAGATACTTTCTTGAATATATTGTGCTTGTTATTGAATATTTCTTTGGAATAATAAATATAAAAGCTCTCTGCTCTCACAGACTTCTTGTGTTCCATGCTTCATCTGCTTCCTGTAATGCGTTCTCACATAGTACATAATACCATGCACATAAAGACTTAACATATTTACAGTTCTTTCTCTTATTCTTAAAATAAATTAAAAAAAAACCCAACACAACAAAAAACCCACCAAAACACTGTACTTTTTTTTATATGACCATTTACTGTCATAGTTCTCCAAATGCATTTTTACTTCTATCAAGTTCATAAATCAGTGACAGGGTTAGGAATAGAGCCCAGATCTCTTGATTCTGAGTTGATGCCATCTTTGCAGGGTACCTATTAAAAGTAGTTTCCTTGTACTTGCCAAGTTTTTTTTCCCTGAAACAGTTTAAGCAGAGGAAATACAGTTTGATGCTTGTTTCCTCTGATCAACAGCCGACTTAGAGACAAGTATTTTTAATACTTAAATTAATAGATACAGAAGTGTGACTGAGAAGTGGCCTAAACACACATGCTTCACCCAATATTTTTGGAGGTTCTAGATGTGAGTAAATCTTTCACCCTTAAGGTGCCATAGGTCTGAATCAGTGTTGCCAACACAGAAAGAATCATAGTCCTAATATTTTTTCATTAATTATAGAATTAACTTACACCTATGGAATCAAGCAAGTTCAAAACATTTAATCAGGGAAGGAATATGTCATCAGCTATTCCTTTGTTAAAATTCCCTTGCTTTTGAAAGAGTAGGACTGTCATGTAGTCCTTTAGGCTACTCCTGAAGAGATGATGATGATTATGATGCCTAGGGGAAATTCTCTGCACCATGCCATTATTTCAGATTTAGTGTGGATCAGAGATAGGGTTGGCTCCTGTTCCATTACAGAACTTCTGCTCTGCTTTTTCCACCTGTTCCTTTGAATATCTGGGATAAGAGATTTAGTTATGAAACAAATAGTGTGGTTAGACTGGTAGAAGTCTTAAAAATAACAACACTGTCAGAATCCTGTTTCAGGCATTATCTTCTTCAACATCTGGAAAAAAAAAATCCTAGTTTGAGCAGAGTAGAGCGAAGAGGGAAGTTTCCCCACTCCATACTTGGAGAGATTTTTTGGTTGGTATTTTCCCATAAGATCACTCTTGATTTTCTCTGATTGTCTCACATGGAGATATGTTCTCAGCTGAAAGGGCTTGAGGTAAAAGAATGCTTGCGATATTTCCACATGGTGAAAAGGGATTAAAACCCTTGTTCTTGTTACTGTACTGAAGGGAAGCTATAGGACTGGTAATTATGTAAGGTAAATCTGAATACCATCTTTCAAAACAGGTGACATATGTCAGGAACACATCATCTGAGCAAGAAGAGGTAGTTGAAGCACTCAGAGAAGAAATAAGGATGATGAGTCATCTGAACCATCCTAACATTATTCGGATGTTGGGTGCTACGTGTGAGAAGAGCAACTATAACCTCTTTATTGAATGGATGGCAGGTAAACAAGTACTGTGCCAAAGAAAATGGAAGTATAAGTTAACTCTTGAACTATGTAGTTTCATGCTGTATTTTGTGTCACTTCAGTTTGCAAATTCATATTTTCATAGCTGTTGGTAACCAGTATAAAGATCTACTTACAGAACAGTTCAAGTGATCATAGGAGTATCCTTACTGGTACATACTTCTTTTTATCTGGTGAGCCCTGAACAAAATTCTACTACTTTTTCCTCAGTTTCTGAATCTAAAGAAGGATTTGGAGAGACAGGCACTTCAGCTGGAAATACATCAAACTGTTACATGTTCAGTGTACCTGTGTGACTTAAGTTATTTTTAATAATAACTTTGCTATCCTTTTTTTAAAAAGTCTCTTTTTTAATTTTATGAATGGGATTGCATGTTGTTGCCATCCTACTACCAAGACTAGATTTGGTGTTTTATACTTCTTTCTTTCTTACACAAGAAAGCATTGTACTTTAAGTCATGTTCTTTGGCAGAAACCACTTAGCAATACCAGAGTCCTAACAAACAGAGCCCAAGTAAGTGTTATTACTAGCAATAGTACAGAAAAATATTTTCTCAAAACTAAAGGTGTTTAACTTTTTTAAAGTATTTTTTGTCTGAACTAGTATTATTTACAGAATGAAATGTCAGAATTTACCTTTACCTTCTTCAAGCCCAAGTTATATTAGAATACTTTCAGAGTCACAGTGGAAATCCAGAATCATGAGTATCTATGTAGTGGTTTTGGAAAACAGAGTAAGATGCTGCTTTTCCCTATTTGTGTACTTGCTTCTATGTATTGGTACTTAGATGGTACCAAGACTACATTACAGTCCTCAGAGCGAATGCTTACCAGAGGCTGTGTGTATCTATTGTCCCAAAGAAACCTAGTGTTCTGCTGCTTAAATATTAATGTAAAATATGCATGAATATGTGTAGATTTTTTTCAGGAACAGTACTTTGTACACTAGGGGACTTGTACATTCTTCTAAGGAAGTATAAAATTATTAGGAAGCATGGAGACTTATGTCTTTAATGTGTATACTTCCAGGTAGAAAGTAATTAAGTAATTGAGTATATTATGTTTTGCCTATGAAACTTCTTAATGTTGGTGTGGGGAAAAATCTAGTTATAAATTAGGAATAACGATACAGAGTTCCAGTGCAGTTCTGCATTCTACTAATACAAAGCAAAATTGTTGATAAAATGATTTTTTTTTTTTAAATCTCCTAGGGGGTTCAGTTGCTCATTTGTTAAGTAAATATGGAGCCTTCAAAGAATCAGTTATTATTAATTACACAGAACAACTGTTACGTGGCCTTTCTTACCTCCATGAAAATCAGATAATCCACAGAGATGTTAAAGGTGAGAATTATTTAGAAAGTCTCTTTAAAAGGAGTATTTAGAAAGCAGTGTCTATTTTGGCTTGACACCTATTCTTATCTCAGATGGCATTTCAAGAGTGGTCTTAATAGCCTTTAGTTCCTGAAATTAATCAGAATGTTCATAGCATACTTGGGGATATTTGCTACTTGTGACGATAGTTTAGAAAAATTGATTTTCTCAATTTGTTTAAATAAAATATGAAGTTGCCATATAGCTTTAAAGATTTCTAGTTAAATTAATGTAAACGTTTATACTGAAATCATAGTAAAATCTGTGAGAAAGCCAACATGAAGAGGTCAAGTTTATAATGTTAAGGAATATTGTTTTCTTCCGTCATTGTAATTGAACGTAAATACAGTTGTACTGTGTTTGAGCAAAATGTGGATGTTATTGGGAAATACTAGTCTTACTAAACTTTTCCCTTTAATGTCACCATAGCTATCCATGAACTGGAGAGATATCCAGATAAGTAGCAATAGCAATGGCAAATATTTGTCTTTGATATTTCTTCTTAAAATAGGAAAACTTCCAATTGTTCTGTAATTCTCTTCCAGACATCTTAAAGTTGCCTGAGGATTAAATAAGTTTAGATTTCACAGGGAGCTGCAGGCAACGAAAACCTCCAGGCTTTTAGGTCACTGCTTTCTTTCTTTATTCTGTTTCCAGACGTTGTTCCAGATTCCTGTGTTTGCCTTACTTTGAAAGTTTGATTGCTTCCCTAAATCTCTTGGACAGCTTCCAGCTGTGTGCAGTGTGATTCAGGCGTAATGTGACATTATTAGACTTTGTCCTTGATTTCTAGATTTTCTTGATATTGGGGTTGGGGAACAGCAACCTATTCATAGTTTTGAAGTGGAGGGAGGAAGAATGTCTGTTCATCCTTTTGCCTTTAATAGAAAGCCAACTAGCAGTATTTTTATTATGCTGTTGACAGGTGCCAATTTGCTAATTGACAGCACAGGTCATAGATTAAGAATTGCTGATTTTGGAGCTGCAGCCAGGTTGGCATCAAAAGGAACTGGTGCTGGGGAGTTTCAGGGACAGTTGTTGGGAACTATTGCATTTATGGCACCGGAGGTAAGAAACCAGTTTTGGAAGTTACTTCAAAAAGTTTGTTTAAACTCTTTAAAATAATTCATACAAATAACAGAAAATTGCTGTAAATGCTTCAAGTGCCTTTTCAATATACTTGTCCTAAAGAACAGAAATGACTGCAACATGGTGATAATTAGATTTCTTTCTCACTATTGAAGTTGTTTTAAGTAGTTTGTTACAAGATGTATCTATCATAAGTGTTGTTACTAAAGCCCAAATGGCCATTTGGTCAAAAGCTAACTATTACAAAGTATTTTGCTTTGTTCTTTCATCAGGAATTTTATTTGCTAGCTCTCTACAGCTGTATTAATCTTATCACACTTATATCACTGATCACTCTCTTAACCTGAAGTATCAATCAGAATGCCCTTGGCTGATGTGTTTTTTTTCATCTAAATTACTTAGAGTTATGACACTTTGGAGTGGATAATCTGAGCTTTGGTCTGTTTGCCTGTTCAGGTTCTGAGAGGACAGCAATATGGTAGGAGCTGTGATGTGTGGAGCGTTGGCTGTGTTGTTATAGAAATGGCTTGTGCTAAACCTCCCTGGAATGCAGAGAAACACTCCAATCATCTTGCCCTGATATTTAAGGTGAGGTATTTTGATGCTACCAATATGCTATAAAAGACGGCGATTAATTTCATATGCAGCAATGTGAATTTTAGGAAAGTATACAAGTAGTAGAGGTTGTTGCAATAGCTCTTCTTTATATTGGAGCTGCTTCTACAAAATCAATACTAATACCAACATAAGCGTACTTGCTTGTTAAAAAAAAAACTACCAACACAATAACATGCAGAAAAAAGTCTAAGATATAAATACATAGTGTAATAGGCTGAAAAAAAAAGAAGAGAATAGAGTTGATCTTGACTCTATGCAGAAGATTGGGATTTGAATTCTTTCTTAAAATTGTGTAAAATATGGAAGCAAAAGAACATACCATAAAACATTTGTGTGTATATTCGTATTTCATAATGGGTAGTGTCTTTTGGTAAAAACCTGGTGTTTGACATTCAGATTTTGCTGAAAGATATTGGCCGTTATGCCGTGCTATATGTGAACATTGCCCCTCCCTTTTCTAGGTCATCTGTTTTGGCATTCATGTGTCTTACTGAAATCAGTTAGGTATATTTAATTCTAAAAGTCTAGTTGAACTGTAGGTGTGAATGAAGAAATACTGCCGCAGGTGGAGAAAGTGATTATTAGTGTCTTCACTAGCATGTCGAAAAAGTGTTTCCACAAAACAGAACTAGCACAACAGTATCCAAATATAGAATCATAGAATAGTTTGGGTTAGAAGGGACCTTCAAAGCTCATCTAGTCCAATCCCCGTGCCATGAGCCGGGACATCTTCAACTAGATCAGGTTGCTCAGAGCCTTGTCCAGCCTGGCCTTGAATGTCTCTAGGGATGGGTCATCTACCACCTCTCTGGGCAACCGGTTCCAATACTTAACCACCTTCATTGTAAAAAAAAAATTCTTCATCATATCTAGCCTGAATCTCCCCTCTTTAATTTAAAACATTTACCCATTGTCCTATCATAACAGGCCCTGCTAAAAAGTGTGTCCCCATCTTTCTTATAGGCTCCTTTTAAGTACTGAAAAGCTTCACTAAGGTCTCCCTGACCTTCGGTTCTAATGTTCTAATTATATTCTAATTAAGTACAAATCATTTGCGATAAGATATGTGATTGTTTTGGTTCTGTGTCTGTGTGAATCTGGTGGTACTACCTTAGTGTTCTCAAGCCTCTTGTTTGATTTGGTTTAGAGATGATAAAATTTAACTTAGTTGAGAGTGATCTGTGTCTGAGGAAGATTGCTCTTTGGGGTGGTTACAGAAATACAGTACAGACAATGCAAGAGATCATACCCAGCTTGAAGTACCATAATGTAATGTTGTTTAGCTTAATGTATCTCCATGTTGACTTACGCCAGTTAACAGTGATGGCAACTACTTGTGTAAAGAATACCTGTATGTGTGACATAAGAGCTTGTCTTACACCCTGCTCACCAGATGATCACTGCAGAATCTTGCTGTGAGAATAAAATTTAGAGAAAAGTACAAGGATAGGGGCGGACTGTGAAAGGCAATAGAACCTATGTTATTCGGTAAAGAGGCATAAGGGCAACTGAAGACCCATTTTATAAAATTGAAGCAGTGATGTAATTGTCAGCTGCAGTAGGAAAGAACACTAAATGGAGAAAAGCTCATAAATATAACTCATGAGCTGAAAATGATGAGTTTATGGAAGATTTTTCAGGTAAGACAGGGTGCTTAAAAATCACTGACTTTTAAAACGTTATTTTCTGTTTGTTTAGATCGCTAGTGCAACTACTGCTCCATCAATCCCTACACATCTGTCTCCTGGCCTGAAAGATGTGACTCTTCGGTGTTTGGAACTTCAACCTCAGGACAGGCCCCCATCAAGGGAGCTGCTGAAACACCCAGTCTTCCGTACTACATGGTAGCTACTTACATATAAGGCTGGTATACTGAAGAAGATGCTACTGAATACACGATAACTGTTTTGCGGTGCAGTTAAGCACAGCACGTTGTATTATTCTGCTGGCCTTAATGACAGATACATCAAAGACCTAAGGCCAAGAGAGAACCTTACCTAAGCATGTGATTTACAAATCGAGATCTTTACCTAAGCTCAGTATGCAACATTTCACAACTTGTGCAGAAATTTGTAAACTGTGCCTTTTCAAACAGCTGGCTTTATGTGAACACAAAAGCATTTTTCCTTAATCTGCACAATTATTTAGCAGATAAGTGATTTTTATTTTATTTGGAGCACTTTTTCAGCAGTATTAGCAGCTGAGAGGCTCAGGATCTGTTTTAATATAGCAATCACTGTTCCATTTCACATCGTGTAAATGTAAGCAGAGGGTTCTGCGATTAGTCAGTTTTCAGCACTGGTTAAAAGGAAGTTCTGTATCTGTCCCTTTTAATCATACGGAGTTCTCTGAGTAACAAATCCAAATGTTGACGGATACTTTACAAAAGCATTTTGCCTTCCTTAAAGCAAGAGCAAGCATTTGTGGTTCCCTGCCCATTTGCTGCTGGCTGTGTAATTTCTTTTGAAATTAAAGTTTGTTTTCATTGTATTTTCAACTTTCAGGGAAAAAATGGGGATATTTTTAAATAGTCTTTAGAAAAAGATGCAAACTGTGTCATGGAACATCTTGCTGACACGATAGTTTTTAAAACAGATTTTCTGGAGATCTGTAATAAATGCCACCTTCAACAGAGCAGTGTTGAAGGCTCTGATAGTATAGGTTATTATATTGTATTATTATATTATAAAACAGAAAAAATATATTGTTCTGCATAAAACAACTTAGTCTGAATCATGCTAAAAGTTGTTGAGCCTTCTTTTCATATAGCAATTTCTTCTGGCAAATCATGTAGAGAAGTTTCATGTGAAAGGCCCTAAACCCAGCTCCCATTAAACTTTATGGGAGACTTTGTCAGTGGGAGCAGGTGCCACCTATAAGCAAATCTCATTGCTTGTGTAACAAAACTGAGGTCACAATCTCTACTGATAACAAGTTTTACCTGCTGTTTTCCTTCTGCCATACATCATCTATTTACTGTAGCCATTAGTGATAATTTAATTTGAAAATGTTAAAAATATTACCATAAGAAAGGTATTTATTTTAATAAGAGACGAACTTGGACTTGAAAAGCAAGATAAAGTAAAATGTGAAGTAAAGCTTCACCTTTAGTGCAAAACTTGTGTTTTTAGCAGGTGTGTGTTTTTTTTTAAACAGGTTTTTAAAATTATTTTAAAGGCAGGTTTTTAGATGCTGATGCATGTAATTCTGAAGGAAAATGGCAGCTTTTCTTTTGCTTTTTTAAAAATGGGGATCTTTTTAAATCAAATACTGATTGTGTTTAATCCATTTGGAAAAAAAATACTGTTCATGTTTTAACTCTTCAGAAGCCAGTTGGATTGTTGGTCTGAAATAGAATTGGTTATTTTCAAAGACTCAGGAGAAACCAAATAAGCTATAGTACATTAAAAATGTACAATACAAATTGGAAATAAAACATTTTAAAGATAAGTTTACAGGAATGATATTGCTCATACTAATTAAAAAAAAAAAAGCAGTGTCATTAGTTGTGAATATGTTTCTTTTGGAAATTTTACATTCCTTTGTTTTGGAAGACTGGCAGATTTTGAAGAGTTAAAAAGATAATACCGAAATGTGAAGTTTGGTAGCTCTAACTGTTTTGTACTTGACTTTTTTTTTTTTTTTACCACTTTAGAATTTCTCATTCTAATAAGATTGTTTCCAAGTCTTTCTATGTGCAAGCTTTAAAGGATGCACTCTTGCCAATTTGTGTACTGGAAGATCATTTGTCAGATAAACACTATTTCTGGCAGTAATGTAAACTGTATAAACTGATGAACCTCAGCTAATCAGTATTACTTTGTAGATCACCATGCCTACCACATTTCAAACTCAAACTGCCTCTAGATGTCCAAATGCATTTGTTTGAGTTTGTTTGCATTTCCCTCGGCTTGCTGGTAATTGTGGTGTTTTTAAAATGCAGATGTGATGTAATATTCTTATTTTCTTTGGATCAAAGCTGGACTGAAAATTGTATTGTGTAATTATTTTTTTGTGTTCTTAATGTTATTTGGTACTTAAGTTGTAAATAACGTCTACTGCTGTTTATTCCAGTTTCTACTACCTCAGGTGTCCTATAGAGTTTCTTCTACCAAAGTTCACTTTCACAATGAAATTATATTTGCTATGTGATTGATTCCTAAGACTTCCAGGGCTTAAGGGCTAACTTCTATTAGCACCTTACTGTGCAAGCAAATTTTGCAGAAATCTCTGGGTTAAGAAATTTGGCTTCATTGTATCCTTTGTTATTTTAAATATATCAAGATATTTTAATTAAAAGTTTTTACCCCATTGAACCAATTTTATATAGTATAATTTGTACCTATTTTTGGTGGGTTTTGTCTTTATAGTAAATAAAAGCTTTTGAACAAATGTTGTCCTCTGCTTATTGCAACTTGAACATGTTTGATTTACTGATGCAAATAAAATACTTCAGGTACACTACATTGTTTATACACAATTTCATATGTAACACTTTATATCAAGACTTAGTTTCTAATATTAAATTACACATATGAATGAGTATAGGCTGGTCTATGTGTATCTTAGGTGCATCCATGAAGAATGCTTAGATGAAAGGCAGCAACAAACACTTTTGTTTTAATGTCTTATAACAGTGGGAACTTTTCTTACAACAGCACAGTGTCTATGAACTGCACTTGCCTTATGCCCTTAGATCAAACATTAGATGTCTAAATTGTGCATTACTGTAAATGTAACTATTAATTACCAAGGCAGGCAAGTTGATTTGGTTAGATTGGTTCTGCAGCCATTGAGGTGTATCTTGGAAGTTAAATCTGCTATTCTGTTGTTTGTGATTTAAGCAGACAGCACAAGCCTTTCCTTATTCAGGCAATCTGAACATGCATTGCAAAGCTAGGGCTTGTCACAGTTTCTTGTCCCTCTCCTGACTTTTTTGATATTTTTAAAATTAATCAGTTTTTATACAGATGAAAATTCAAGTGTCTTGTAGCCTTTTTTGTGACCACTAAATTGTACATTTTGAAGGATTGCTCTCCTTGTAGCTTCCATTACTTATGTGACTTTCTGCAAATAGAGGTGAACACAGAAATCACTAGCAAAAATTGGTAGCAGAAGTCTTCAGATAAATTCTAATATTTTATTTTTAAAATCAGAAAAATGTACTAACTGGAATGTCAAAAAGCAAAATACATTACAAGGATTAAATAAAAAATAAATTGAGTGTAATATATCTTTCATTATTTGATTTACTCTAGAACTCCTGAGTCTTACTGTGTGATTGTTTCCTTTTAGGAACAAAGGATATCAGAGATCACCTGCTTTCACCAACTGGCAGAAAAACTATTTTTTGGTTTTATGAGAAATATATATGCTGTGCTGTCTTATTTTCCCAATAACTTTTGGCTTAATTGGCAGATTTTAACTAAAACTGCAGATAAGGAGCAACCTCCAAAGAAACAAGTTTTACAGAAGCAGATACCCTCCCAAGCAGAGAAGGGAGAGCAGTGAGAAAGGAGATAAAATTACCCTTGTGTTGGTATCTCTTAACTGAGTGACTTGTAAAGAATGAGAGCCTTTGTTAATTTTTGAAGATCAATTGCTGAGCTATTCTTCACCAGATTGTTGTTGTTCATTTTACAGACCATGGTAGAATGTGGTACCACCCCACATGCACTCAAGTCATAGATGCTCAATAGATGCTCACCATTTGTAATATATCCCTCCCCTGGCTTGTTAGGTTTGCTCTAAGCGCTGCAAACTGAGCGGGCTGGATTTTTCAAGCTTCAGTCACTTATGATAATATAAAGCACAACTCATGTCTCCTGGTCACCAGGGCCAAGCACTAGTCAGAAGTGTGGGCAGAAATGTAAGAGGTATCAGCTCAGGGCTATTGATCTGTTCCTTTGATGAGGTGGATCGTCTGAGGCACTAACAGTCTTCAGCCCCAGTAGAGGCTGGCACAGGATAGTTTTGAAAAGGTGATCTGATAGTGCTGGGATTGTTCCTTGATGGAGAATTACCAAGGAGACGGAGTTCAACTACTGCTTCTAGATAATATTTCCGTCTCCTTCTCGTCTCAGATCTTGCCATTTTAGAGTGTTTAACAGACACAGAAGGGGCATGCAACATTATTTAGAGAGATACGTGTGTATTTACATATGTAAGTAGTCACATGAGTTTTCCAGTGCCTGCAGCTCTCCCTTTTTTCATTGCAAACACACCCTGCCTTTACCCTACCTATGGCTGACCAGCTCTTTGTGTGCTGTCAGACACCAAACAACAGCAACTTCCAGCTCCACTTCAGTCCGATTTCATTGATGAGCAACATATCCTGTTGTTTGCAAGCTGCCTCCTCTCCTCAGCTGTGTGAAGCTGCTCTCTGCCCAGCTGCAGGTCAAGCAGGACTGGTCCATCTGCCTGTCTGTCCATCTGTCTGTATTTCCCTAGACAGACAAGATGTCGCCTCAGGCACCTGCTGAGCCTGGGGAAGCCCCTTCAGCACTGTCAGGTCTGGGGGCTCACACGTGCTTTGGTTTATTTTGGTTTAATATACATACACTTTTTCTACAACTTTTACTGATGACAATCGTGATTTTTAAAATCCATTTTTAAAAAATTAAGAACATATGTTGGAAAAGTTGGATGGTGATTATACCTTTATGCATGTTAGGCGCACAGCAATGGTACGTTAAGTTGGCGTCTGCTACTTAGGAACACGAATAATGTACATTTTCAGGTGATGTTTAACCTCACGCGTGGCGTGAGGCGCACCGCGCGCAGCCGGGCCTCAACCCACAGGCTCAGGCGCCGCCCGCAGCGGCGGGACCCCGAGCCCAGCCGGCCCTCCGCGCCCCAGGCTCTACTCGTCCCCCACCCCCACCCCCACCGGCCAATGGCAGTTCCGTACGCAAATACGGCCGCGCGTCCGGAGCGGAGACTGGCTGGGCCGGTGGCGCGGGCGCCGCTGGAGAGAAGGCAGCGGGGAGGAAGGGGCGCCGGGCGGCCGCCGCCATGTTGGGCGCCTTGCGGCGGCGGTGGGACGCGTACAAGTACCGCTTCGTGCCCTGGCTGGCCCTCAACCTCCGCCGCAAGCGCAGGTGAGGCGGAGGGGCAGGCCCTGGGCAGCGGTGAGGCCGTCTGGGAGGGGTCCGCCGCACAGTCCTTTCTGCCCTGCGGCGTAGTGAGGCGTCGGCAGCCAGTGCCGCCTGACGTGTTTCTCGCAGGGTTTTCCGGCGCGGGGCGAGAACTCTCTCCAGGGCCGAGACCCCGACTCGGGAGCGGCCGGGGCGCCACAGGGGCTGGCCCGGGTTTGTCGCGGGGAGGTGTTTCAGTCTTGTATGTCACTTCGTTGGTGGAAAACTCAAATTTACCTTGATACTCCTAAGCGTTAAAACTAGATAGATAGGTTCGTTTGTGTTTGTTTGCTTTTTGCAAGATGCCTTTGCTCTTTTTAAAGGTAAAAGTGGTGCTTGGATTTAAATATGACGTTTTAAGTAGCATAAATTTGAATCTCCCTAGTCAGCATAGTATTTATCCTCAGCCCTTTCAAAGTGTAATGAACTATAGATTTTTCATAAACTTCTATAATGCCATATATTTGACTTTAAATATATTTGTTGCCAAGAGCTTAGTGGGGTTTAACCTGCTTGCCTTGATGTAAATACACCAAGTAATGGTTTTATAGTAAGACAGATATGAAAGGTTGTTCTTTAGAGTTTGTTTGAAACAACAGTGCATATAACTTGCTGTTGTAAAATCTCTCTTTTGTATTTTAGTTAGGAAAAATGTAATCTTAAGATATTATTTTTTTCTTTACAGGACCCTCCGATATGTTCCTGAAAGTTCTCAAGACAAAATTATCTCTGATGAAGATGTCTTTGAAACACTACTGAAAATATTTAAAGCCCTGTTCATAAATGACTTCAGTAGACAAGCACATATTTTGGCCTTACTTCCAGACATCAGATGTAAATATCTGGAGTTACTGACTGTTGAGCAGAAGAGATCAAAAGTAAAGTCATGTAATCATCAGAGTCAACATGTGTTTAGTCCAGAGGAGGTTCTGTTTAATACATTAGGGTTCAGTATCACTCGAGACCGAAGTTCGCTGGTGTCTGCTGGAACTGGAGTTTTTGTTACCAAAGGTTTTGTACCAAAAGGGACAGTTGTATCTATGTATCCTGGTAATGAAATGTTTTGTTTTGTTTTGTTTTTTCCTGATATAGTTAGATGTGATTTCTAACCCTGTAATTATAGAATACCAAAGTTTTACACTAATTTTTACTTCATGGATTATATTTTTGTCATTCCTTCACAAAATCACAAGTTAGAGTGAATGGGAATATTTCTGTGTAAACTGACTAGTGTTCTTTTAGAAATAAGCAAAGCTATACTGATGGGATAATTTTGTTTATATATATATATATATAAAAACCCTTTCAGAACTCAAAAGTCTGAGTTTTTAGCTGTAAGAAAACTTGTTCCAGATTCTTCAAACACAGATACGTGTCAGCAATTTCAAGTAGGTGAACAATACAGTTCAGTTCTTCGGGGTGTCTGTTTTGGATTAGGATCTGAAAAGTAGGGTTTTGAGATCTCCACACAGGTCAACGGACAAGACTATGAACTTTTTCAGAGCGTAAAAATATGAACTGGAGAATGAAAATAAGCCACTTATTTAGCAGAACTCTCTTCCGTAAAGAATGTTTGGAAAATCAGCCCTTCTCTGTTCCTCTGCATTTCTTGGAGCTGTATTTGCTTATTTCTTGAAAAGATTTGTGGTTTTGTTAGTATGACCAGTCTAGGACAGTGTTGCTGAAATGCTTTGGGTTTGTTTCTGTTTCATCTGTCCCCAGAATCATCCCCTGAACGTGGCCTCTAGTTTACAGGCCCAGTGTTGCAGGATCAGGCCTAATGCTGGGGCAGTGGAGCATGTTTTGCTATGTCAAGTCAGGAGTGTCTGGCCATTACCGTTGACTGGTAAACAGAGTAATTGTCAAATAACAATCACAGAGAATGAGCCTTGCAGCTCTCTTCAAATTTCAGGCACATAACTAAATGTGAGTGTAGGCTTGTTGAGAGCCTCTTCTAGCAGCTCATCTGGGAAAACGAGGATGAGCTGTTGAAATGCTTTCCTTTTTCAAGGATACAAAGACAACCACGGGGCTGGTGGCTGCAGAGGGTAGGTCATTGTTCTGCCTGTTTGGCACTGAGAGCAGCCTGTCAGTGGGGCCTTCACCTGCCTGCCCATGAAATTGCAATGAAAGATTTCTGCAGAGGGATGCCAAAGGTATAGTGGGTGTGAGGGATGCAAGACTGCAATGTCATAATAAATTGCAAGCCAGTCAGTCTGCTGTCACTTTTCTGTGCTTGGAACGCAGGGCAAGTTAGATCCTGTCTTGATTTAAATCCTTGTCAGGTTTGGGAAACAGCCTGCTGAAATGATTCGTCTGTTCTTGGCTTGGCACTTTTTCTCACCTGTATCAAGCAAAACCTCTGATCAGAGTGGTGAAGTGCTTGTTTCAGGTTCCTTGTTGTCTCTCTGTGGTTTTCAAAGTGTCCTGACATAGTAACGAAACAGCTTTCCTGGACAAACATCACTTGGTATTTTCTTCTCTGAAGCAGGTCACTTCGTTGTGATGCTTTATTTCCCTCTCACATGGATACTGAACACTGGCCTTCTCTTTAATTATTTACTTCAATGTCTCATCTCTTTGGAATATCTCAGCTTATGTAGATGTTTTTTGCATCACACGAAGATGTGTGTAAAACTTGTAGGTTTGCAAGTGTTAATGACATTAACTGAGAGAGGAGTTCTCTGCTACTCTCTTCCTTGAGTTTCTGTGCAGAGGGAACTGAATGATACCATAAACCTGTTCTGACAGTTAATTGATTTTCTCCTGAAATAATCATATTTGTCTTGCAACAGGTACAGTATACAGAAAGCATGAGCCCATCTTTTTCCAGTCCCTTGGCAATCCCTTTATTTTTAGGTGCATAGATGGCATCCTTATTGATGGGAATGATAAAGGACTATCAAGGTCAGTGTACAGGTAAGCAGTCAAAAGAAACAGGGGAGTGTCACTCAACTGATTTAAAATGGTGATACTAACAGTCTCAGTTCCCTGTTGTCTTACCCTAAGTTGAGTTTTATTTGAATATTTTTCGCCTATGTCTGTGTCATAACGCAAACAGTACAAGGGTAAGAGCTGCTGGATGTGATCTGTTATATACTTGTGTCTTAATCTGTAGCACCAGTGAGATGCATTTTGATGTACAGAGGCTGTTTCTGGACTTGCTAATACCAAAAGAGTGAATCTGATAACTCTGGTTCTGGTCTACAGATGAGCAGCACTTTAGAAGAAGGGAGCAGTAACCCTATTAACAATTATTATTGCTGTTAGTATTATTAATAGATGAAGTTAGAAGGCACATGTAAGGATCACCAAGTCCAACTCCCTGTTCCTTGCAGGACTACCCAAAACTAAACCATATGACCAAGAGCATCATGCAGACACTCCTTCAACTCTGACAGGCTTTGTGCCGTGACCACTTCCCTGGGAGGCTGTTCTAGTGACTGGCCACCCTCTCAGTGAAGAACCTTTTCCTAATGTCCCGTCTGAACTTATTCTGACACAGCTAGCCTGGACTGGTTTAGTTTATCATAAAATATTATTTTTAGCAACTTGTGTTTAAATATGACATGAAAAGAAAATAAGCAAAATTATCTAAATACCTGATTTGAGTGTTAGTATGTACTAATACCAGATTTTAATTCCAGGATTGAATTTGAAGTTGCTATGTTTGTGACGGTTGTAATGAGCCTTCATATCTTTAGAGCTCAATGAGACGTGTTGATACTTCTGTAATGGTAAACGTTGGTGTTCATTTCTGGAATTGTACATGATGGGTTTGTACAGTTTCTACCACCAGAGTCTGAAAGACACCACACTCTGGTGGGAAGTTTAAATGTACTTTTTAAAGTATCACCAGAGTGTTGGTCTGCACACCCCACCCTGCCCCAATGTTGTCGTGTCTCCCAGATAAGTTGGGCAACTGGAACTTTATCCAGGGACTGTGGCCATTTCTACAGGAGGAAGTACAGATAACTTGTCAAGTGAAAGAGCTGCGATTCATGTTAACGCCAGTGGTCATTTCAGGTCTTGCAGCAGGAGAGATCAACTTGGCCCATTTCAAATGAGTGATGAAAGTTGGCTCACAGCTGCCCTGCAAAACCCACTGGCGGTGGGTCAGTACGTCAACAACTGCTCACATGGTAAGTTCCAGGTAAATTTTCAGGCTTGAGTTTGTCTTTATGGATGTAACTTATTTTGGAGGTGACACAGAGAATCAGAAAGTGATATTGGGGGACAATAATGCTGTTTAAAACAAGATAAGCACTTCTGGGATTAAGAGTTTCTGAGACCTTTTGTGACAGCTGGGTGCGAAAATCCTTCAGCACAGCAACACTTCAAATATTCTTGTGCTTTTCTCACTGACTCCTGCAGATTCCTCAGTCTGCCTCCTGTTATGTATAATGAAATGCACACATCCCAAAATGTGAGATGTTGGGAAAGGATATCTAGCAGAGGACCTGAGGCAGTATACAGAGTTGCAGATCAAGTTCCCCAGTATGGTTCCAGCAGTCTTGATGAGAAAACCATACACACAGTGACGTATACAGTAAGATTCTATCACTGCTCAGTTTGGATTCTATTACTTTGACTTCCATAGGTTTATATGCAAAATCTACAAAACTGCTGGTATGATATAGCTGTTGGACATGAAGAGGGGAACTATTTATTTATTTAGTGTGTGTTCATCTAAAGTTTTGGGGGAATAAAGAACTCATGGGAGTGGTGATGAGATACAGAAAGCTCAGATGCTACCATGCCTAATCACTAAGTGGCTTTCAGAGCGTCCATTGCACTAGAGACACCCAGCATCCAAGTAGCATCCAGAAAGGTTGCTGAGTAGCAAACCAGGTATTGACAAGCACAGAGACAAACTGTTTCTTCCAGGTCTAATGTCACTGTAAAGAAAATTCAGTTCTTCCTGCTAGACAGATGATGATTTCCTCCCTGGCTGTATTTATGACATGTTTTGCCACCAGGAAAAGTTTTTTCCTTTTTTCTGTTTTTTTCTTTTTTTTTTTTTTCTTTTTTTTTTGTGCGAAGGGTAATGTTATGTCTTAAAAGCATTTAGCAATGCTGTAAGCTACCCCTGGCACTATGCAAGGTGTTGTTCCCCTTCATATTCATGTTGACAATCAAGTCATACAGTTTCATGCAATAAGAATGAATTAAAGTTGGTTGTGTATCTTGTGTGTAAATTCAAAGTAGGACTTCAGAGGAGTGTAGTAGCTTCTAACAGGCATGGCTTTCAGGCCTGATGAGACATCTGGTACTTTTGTAGCAATACATTTGATATTTTTACACATTTCTAAATGCAATTTCTCAGTATCATAGAAACGTTTTTTTTTTTCCCCCCTTATTTCTAGATAAAGCAGCCAATGTGTGTTATCAGGAGTTTGATGTGCCGGGGTATTTTCCAGTAGAGCTGAAGCAGTATCTTCCAAACATCGTCTACAGCCATGATATAGAGAGGTTAGCAGCAAATCAAAGAGCTCATAGATTTGTATGATACAAAGCATACTGTGTACATAAAAAAACAAACATAGTTGAAGAATAATACAATTCCATATGAAGATGAGTTACACAGAAGTCTACATCTGTATGAAAGAGGTAACTCTTTGAATAGACAAATTTTAAGTGATTTTCATGCCTATGTCTTTTTGTTCCTTTTTCCACATCTTTGCAAGTGAGATCAACATAGGTCTGAAGATGCAGTTTTACAAGAAGTGATTACACTGTAGTTTACTTCTTCTGAATCACATAAAACACTAGTTGTGTTTTGCTCGTATTACAGTACTGAGGTTTTTCAGTATGTATTTCAAAGGTAGTTTGTAACCCTTAACCAGTCAAAGCCCTTCCAAGGTAGTTGAGATTTAGGGTTCTTACTCCTCTGTTTTCCATGTCTTTGGTTATCTGAGGAATAAGCAGGTGAATTTGCAAAGAGAAACCTAACATTAATTTGTATTGAGACAAATGAAGTACTGTGCAGCATAAAGGCATATGACTTTTAGTTACACTATGCAATTACAACATCCTCATTATGACCTGAAAATCCATTTCTTATAGAAATTAAAACACTTAGAAAACTTTCTCAGATTTTTGTTTGGAAATGTGTGAAAAGTGACCATCGAATATGGACAAGGAGCAATATGGACAACAAGGACAGGCGATATGTCTGGAAGTGAGTGTCCTGTACTGGGGTGTAGTCAAGAATAACTGTCAAGCTGTTAGAAAGTAAGTTGTAATGTTGGTCCTGAATTTAACACACCAAAGAAGTTGCACTTCTGATCCAGGTGCTACCTTCAGGAGCCAAATAATCCTGTTTGTCTAGGGGATGTGTAAGGATTTTAGAGCAGCTCATCTTGACTTCTAATGTAATTCTGGAACTATTTTAAAACTCTGAGATTTGATTGGAGAAAGTTAGGTGCATATGGGAAAAGGAGATTTTCTGCTTAAACTTAGACTTTTGTCAAGGCAAGGTTAAAAGCGGATTTGTAATCTACAGATAAATAAATGCTAATAAAAGAAGAGGAAAGACTGAACTTTAAGGAAGCCTGGTTACTGTACTTGAAGTGTGAAAGTGCAGTAAGCAGAGCTAAGCCATGGGACTGTTTCAGGAAGGGAGAATTTTGCTGTCTTCTGTGGAGTCTATCCAAGAAAATACAATTTTTCAGTTGTAAGTTTTGCCAGGGTACATCCACTAGACAAAAGATCCCATCTACTTCTACTTCCTTTTTTTTGGTGTTTACAGTGCTAACAGCATAGGTAGTCTGACTTCTGAATCTTTTTATATCTTGTAAAAAACTTCTTAGTACTTTGTGATCTTTTTGTTTGATTTGTTTCAAAGTGGCCTCACACTACATTTCTTAGTAGTGAGGACTGTTTGGGTTGATGCTGTTCTTCACTTTCCCATCCATCAGCATCAGAAGAATAGACTCTTCTTCCTACAAGAGATACTTGAGCTTTAGGGTGTTGTCATTTACTCAAAGGAGATTTAGGGGAATGAGTCCCTAAATATCTCTGTAAGAAAACTGTTTGCTAGCCAGTGACTTCAGCTTGGGGTTTGTGGGAGCATTCATTCATCAATAAACAGTCCAGCAGGTCTCTTGCTGCAGTTCAGAGCTGTCTGAGAGTGGGTTTAGCCAATAACACCTGTGGGTAGACATCTCTAGAGGAGTGATTTCTGCTCCAGAAACTTTGCTGTAGCTTCTCCTCCTGTCTGTATAAGTGTCTTTTTCTCTGTCTTGACTAATTCATTTCTGAATAATTGCATGAGTAGAAACATTATTTGCATACCTACATAGGCTGTGTGTTTTTTGGTAATTATATTGGGTTTGCTTGCAATTGCTATTTGTATTTCAGTGTTGGTTTTCCAGGCTCCCTGGCAGGCATTATGCATATTACTCCCAAAAGTAATCTAGATAGAGCCATTGTTCAGCACCTTGCCATGAAGAATTTAAAAAGTTGAAAGAGAAATGTAATTTTTCACTTCCACATGTTTTGTTTTTCCTTCTTTTACAGCAACCTGAGGTGTGTAGTGCTTGTCACTCTCAGAGACATCAAGCAAGGAGAAGAACTTTTTTCTAATTATTATACTATTGTCAACTGAATTAACAGATTCAAGACTGAAAAATCTTGTGTTATTAAAACACCACGTGTGTACATCAAGCTTCATGAGCATTTTTACGTAATAGAGGACTGCAGCTTCACTATCTAGAAAGGAAGCTGGAGGCTAGTATTTCCCTGAAAGTGCTGCACATTTCATGGCAGGGGTTGGGATTTAACTGCTTACCTCATTAGGTTCTCTGCTGTCTACTGTTGCAGACATTCAGTAGCTCATAAAATAAAATGCAAAGTTCAGGACATGTAATTTGTTCTTCTAGTTTGCACAGTTGTCTGTAGCTGTGGCTCAGTTTTAATATTTTGCCATTTCAGTTCTCATGGACCCTTTAAGAATGACTTCCCTCTCATGAACTATTCCTCAGGTGATCCTCATAGTTAGCAGTAGTTGCTAGTTCTTGTTCTGGTTTTCCTGGAGTTGGTCACTTTGGTATCTGCTCTTTTTTAGAGAGTATTTCAGTGTAACCAGTTGTCCAAATCTTTTCATGAAGCCTTTTGGAACAGAGTTAATGTCTGTTTCAGATATGCATGGATGATGCACTGCCATCAAGAGGCCGCCCTGAGCCACTTGCTTCAGCTGTGCCTGTCTTGGGGTGGGAGGGAAGACGGTCTGGATCTTGAAGTGCTGTCCAGTCCTAGTTGCAGTGGTTCAGTGAAAGTTTCCTGGCATATGGCAACTTTCATAGCTTTTATTCTCAAAAAGAGAGCACTTAATATTGTAGCATAGCTGGAGGAAATAATGCAAGCTGAGTGTGCCCTCGATTTTTTTTAATTAGTTACTGGCATAAACAGAGCCAGCCATTCCCACATTAAGTCTTGCTGCTGTCTGCAAACTGCCTTCAGAAAGTAAATGAGAGACAGCTTGTCAGTATTTGGGTCTCGCAAAACAGCTTGGGAAAGAAAAATCCCAGTATTTTCTGCGAAAGTCTAAGCAAGCCTCCTGATGAGTTTGTGGTTGGCATAATGGAGGAGCTGGGAAGTGGTGTGCTCTAAGGAATCTGATAGTGTTGGGGAAAACAGGGTGTTGTCCTGCTTAGCTGCAGAAACTTGTAGTCCCCTTTTCAGAATGCAGAGCTTTTCAGTGTGTGTGTTACCTTGTCACCTTCCAAGCCTTTCGTATTCATTTGAATCCTCAGCCAGAGAGTGCTGGCTTTTTCAGAGTGATTTAAATAGACCTATGGGATGGTGGCGTGTGGCTGAGCACAAGTTGTATGAATATGCTGGGCACAACTTCCAGTGACAGTCCCTGTGCCTTCACTGTGTGGTAACAGGTCAGAGCAGGTGGTGATCTCCAGTCTGCTGAAGAGGATGCTTGTCCTCCATCTCTCTGAAAAACCTTCTCTCCTGAGCTGGTCCTTCTGCCCTTCTCCACCTGGGAGGAGGTTACTGGGCATCTCTTAGTCTGAAGAGGAGGCTGATTGTCAGGGTGCCTGCAGTGTTGCTCAGCTCAGCAGGTCACATATTATGGTCGGTGGGGAATACTGGTCTCAGCACATCAGGGAAGGCAGGTGCTGTTGATGTTCTCCAGGCTGAGATGCTGTCATGCGACAACACAGATTACTTCAGCTGTCTCATTATACACGTTGATACTTCTTAAATGACCAGATTTGAAAGTGTATTCCTGTCTGACAGCTATGGAACTGAGGTTTACAACGCATTTTGTTGAGAGTGGTTTTACTTCACAGCACTTGTGGCCTCCTGGATGTGAATGTTGCAGGGTAGTGGAGGATTATTGCAGTGCTGATGTGCAGAATGCCTGTCACAGGGTGCATGGGATGGGCATCTCCTCACTGAAATAAATACTGAAACCTGACAGCCTGCTTCAGGAACCACTCATGCACGAGGGAAAGCAAGACCTCACCTGCAACTGGCAGTAGCAAGTGATTTCTGTTGGTTGGTGCCTGTAGAAAGCCAAAAAGCAGCAGGAGGAGGTGCAGTCTGGTGGTACTTCTGAGTAAGAAGCAGAATGACATGGGGACTGAGCAGGAGGAAGAAGAATCAAAGAGTAGAAATAATGGTCTGCTGAAGTGCTACAGCCTGTGAAAGGGCTTCAGGTATATCAGAGTTGTATTTAGATTCCTGTCGCTTCATTATAAGTGAAAGTCCTAATTCCCTGTCTACTTGTTCATTACCACCAAACTGATACCACCAGTGCCTGAGAGGAGGATGCATTGTGACAGCATTTCAGATGTAATGTGGAGTCTGATAGTAACGCAGTGTAACACTCTACGCAGTCTGTTTTTGTTTGTTAATAAACTATTTTTTGCAGTACGTACAATCTCTCTCTTGTAAGGTGATGTGCCTAAGTAATTTTCATTGGAATTTCCTGAAAACAGAAACTTACCTGGCTAACTCTGCCTTGATATGGCTATATACTTAGTGGTAGAAGAAGGAAAGGAAAATAAAATTTAAGGTAGTTTCAATTACTGGTAGGTGAGATCTGTAAAGTCCTTCTCCCAGATGCAGACCCATAGTCCACAGGTGTGAAAATACTGTGCTAATCGAAGAGATAAATTGTATGTTTAAATCTGTTGCCAGCTGTGATGTACGGGCTGGGGTGCTCACTGAGGACCAGTGACGATACCAGCCGGGCTGGGGGGAGCTGGCAGCACTGTGCTGGGTACCGGTAGCTGTTGGGGTGCTGGTACCACACCCCTGTGGTGGCTGCTGCCCAGCAGTGCTCCTGCAGCGTCAGTGCTGTGTGGCCAAACCCGCCCTGCCCAAAGGCCAGTAGGCTGGGGTTGGGCAAGAGGCTGGGGTTGGGCAAGAGGCTGGGAGTGGGCACAGCCAGGAGAGCCATCACAGGCTGACCAAAGAGATGTTCCGAACTGCACAATGTCACGCTCAGCAGCAAAAGCTGTGAGAAAGGAGGAGGGGAGGGGTGTTTGTTATTATGGCATTTGTCTTCCCAATCAGCCACTGCACAGGCCCACCTTCCTAGGCAAGGGCTGGACATCACCTGCTTGGTAGGGAGTGGAGAAAAAATATTTTTGTTTCCTTTGCTTCCACATGCAGCCTTTGCTTTTCCTTTATTAAAGTGTCTTTATCTCCACCCACGAGTTCTTTTTCATCTTACTTCCTCCCCAGCAAAATGGAGTGGCTCACCACTGCACTAGAGGGTTTTAGGCTTGTTTTTCCTGGATTTGTCTGAACTCTTTACCCCAGTGGTAGGTGTCGTCGTCGTCCTGGCGCTGCCGGTGCGGGGGGTCCCCTCATAGCAGGCACCAGCTTGAACAGGGCTGAAAGGTTGAGGAGCTCGGCAGGTTGGGCTGAATCCATGTGTCTCCTCAGCAGGAGCAGGAGGATGGAACCCTTGTCACTGCAGTATTGATTTGGAAATGCTGAGGGCCAGCTGCTGCTGTTCAGATGGTAAATTCAGATTTTGGAATGAATTAGATGGGGCATGGATGTGACAGACCTGGGCTGACATCCTGCCTGATCAATGACAATATTGCATGCCATTAGCATCATGAGAGTCAGGATTTCCAGCTGGGGAGACCCATTCAGGTTCTGCTCCATTTTGGTTTGGTTTGGTTCAGGAATTCCTTTAGGCCAGTCTTAAGCTGTTCTGCCATTTTGCACTTGGCCTCTAGGCCTTTTCTGCCTTTTTTGGCCATTTCTCTTACCCAAGAATCAGCTGTTCCGGAACAGAGCGCTCCCTCTTCCCAGGACTGGGTGCTTGGTACAGATGGAGTTTGTGAGGAATTGCATTGCTTATCACTTACATTTTATTCTCATTTTATATATGCTACTAGTAAATTACTATTATTTTGTTATTTTATTAAACTACTTTTATCTCAATCCACAGTTTCTCCCTTTTCAATGCTCATGCCTAGTCGGGAGTGGGATAGGGGGAGTGAGCAAGTAGCTGTCATGGTTTTGATTGCTAGCTGGGGTTAAATTGTGTCACACTCTGACAGGAAGAGAGCGGGAAAGGTGTACCTGTGTGTGAAGGCTGCTGCTTACCCCGCACGCCTTGCTCTCAAACTCTCAGAGGCACTGTTCCTTCCGATACAGCTCAGCAGACCCTGCTGTGAGCATGGGGTGAAAGCAGCCGGAGACGTTTCTGCTGAGCTGTCCTGTTACTGAGGGCCAAGATTTACTGGGAGATCTAAATTACTTTTCCCTACAGAGAAATACAAGAACTAGTAAAAAGTGTTTTAGCAGACAGATTGCTGGCTTTTATGCTTCTAGTCTTTGCTCTCTTGCATTTTGTGGACAAAACAAGGACATGGGTACCACATAGCCAAGCACCAGGGGCTGCTCATCTTTCTAGTGGCAGAAGTGGATGTGGCCCGAGATTAATGGAAATGTACATAGTTAAAGTAACTACTGGGTTGGACGGAAAGGTTTGCATTATATATACATATACTCATTTAAGGCTCCAGCATCACAAGGCTACCAATTAGTTACATCAAAACAAGAAATGACAAGGTGGGGCGGACATTATGATTTGTTCTAACACTGATCTTTACGCTGAACAACTGGAAAAGGTGAGGTGTGGCTTGTTACCAGAGAGTTTTGAACAGGTATTTTATTTTGCATCTTGTATCAGCCACCGTTACACCTGTATCTACCTCAGGGGAAGCAAAATTCATTACACTACTGGGAAAAATCACAGCTTTTGGTGTTCACAAGTTTATCAGCTTGTACTCCTAGCTTATTAAAAAATAGTAATTTATTTGCCTGATGCATTCTTGTACCAGCCACTGGAAAAAAAGCACACTGGGCCTAGGAAAGCACAGCACTAATTCTGGCCTTTGGCAGAATCGGTATGTAGATCTTAAAGTGCTTTTCAGTGTCCAGGACTAGTGTTCATTCTCTTGATGGGAAGGAAACTCAAGACAAAAAGCATTTCAAATAGCTTACGCAGAACTTTTGTATTCACACCTGGAACCTGGCTTGATGTGGATTTAAGGATTTGGACAAGTTTTCTTACACCAGAGGAGCATGTGCCACACAGCTTACCATGTGGTTTGAATGCTGTGAATACACCCCTGTGATGAGTTACTCTGAAGCTACACTGAAGTCCCATCGAAGATTTTGCTGTACTTAAGCCATAATATTCTAATGTTTAAGGGAAATCATTACATACTATTTTAACTGCTGGCTGCATGCTGCATTTTTCACTCTCCTCTCTGTAACATTAGGTAGAGTGGTAGCGTGCACTGTAACAGCACCTGAGTTGTTAAAATGTGTTCAGAGTTAGTGCTAAACATTTCTTAAAATGAAGCAGCAAACATAGTGCAGATGCATGAGAAGCTTTACAAGTAAAGAAAGGTTTCCAGACATTTATTTCTGGAACTGTACACCAGGTATTAAAGTACAACAAATACAAAATAATGCTCAAAAAAAATCAGTGTTTATGTACAAATATTAAACCAATGCAACAACAGCGACTTCCTCTTGAACATCCGATACTAGAACATGTTCCGATTGTCACTAGATTTGTTGTTATGCACAGGGTACTTTGAACTGAGAATAACTGGAATCTCTGCTTTATTAGGAGGACTATAGCCATCCATACTCTATTTTACAATTGATAGCATCTTCCTTCTTCTTTCAATTAAAAATAGGAATAAAAAAAATAGTAACCTTGTCATTATTTTATATATTACTGTATTTAGTTTCCCTGGCTGTAGACAATGTGCTTGTAATGCTGGGCAAATAGTGTCCCTGTTGGTCAGTTTATTCATTAGTTACATTCAAAGTTGAAATATTCACTAGAGACTTTGGTTAAATTAAGTACTATCACTATGTCCTACTTGATCTGAAGTTTTCTGATATTTTTGACCCTTAGTTTTAAAAATTGCGAACAGGAAACAATTGCACGATTCATTGACCTAATTGTACACAATTTAGTATTCTTCAAACAGTATCGTACAACTTTCAAGTAACTCCAGCAGTTTGACCATGACAAGAGGAAAACTAAACATTTAGAAACCTAGCATGAGAAAATGACATACGACTAACCAAAGCAAAGGTATTGCTATAATCACAGCACCAGTTACACTTCTAAATGAATCAGCTATCCTCTCCGGATTCCCTGTACATAAAAAGGATACATTTACCAACACTGCAATTGCCCATTATGGATTTTTTGGTTTGTTCGTATGAAGAAAGAATGTGGCAAAGGACAAAGAATTTATCACGGTTTGTTACAAGAATTGTGCTTCACCATCTAAGAACCAAGGCAATATTATTTCTTCATAAGGTTGTGATTCAGTTATCTTCATGCTGACTTTCAAAACGCAATTCTTTTAATAAACAGTAACAAGTTCTCCATTTAAATGTTGAAACTGAGAGAAAAATAAGTAAGTCCAGCTTTTAAAAGAAAAATTCAATAAATAGCTATTTTACATGGGTAAAGTCATAGTGGTACAAATTTATGAATGTCACATCAAGCATGCACAAAAATGTTACTATACACAGAAGTAGTCAGAAAATATTGAAATAGATATCTAAAAAGATATGAAGAATTTACATATTTACAAAATCTTGCAAATTATTGCCTCATTTTAACAAGGAATTAAAAGTAAACGATACCAGCTAGCTAGCCAACAGGGTAAATAAGATCAGCATTTAAAAATCTATTACGCTAGCCGGAATTAATTTTTCTCTCATACCATTTTCTGGATTTTGGTCAAAAGTCTTTATTAAATAACTAAAGTGTCCATTAAACTTGCTGACAACCCAAACCTTAGACAAGTCTCTGTCTACATTAAGAGCCCAGCAATGCATAGATAAACTGAATATATTACTGCATCAGCTAATGAAATGGGCATGTTCATTTAAGTGCAACTGGTATAAGCATTCAGTCTTCTTTGTATGATTTTTATACAGACCAGCCACTCACTGTAAACCCATAGATAAACTTGAATGTATAACAATGGAGGATTATGGCCAGTATTTTACAAAATTACATAAAATGTGTTGATTCATAAAGAAAAGAAAAAAGGTACAAAGTTCAGCACAAAACACAGCAACAAGAAACTGACAACTTGGCTAAAAATACAACACAGGGCCAAGGCCACCTGTTACTTACTGTGTACTTACTACAATTATGTATTTCAGATGTGTGAGTTAAGAACTGATTACAAAATTTTCTCTGCTTTTGTCCACTGTGCTAAAGTAATTCGTTTTTAATATGGAAAATGTGCTATTGCGTAAACACTTCAAAGCAATTTTGTTACAATGCTGTAAAGAAAACTCTGTATGCTCCACCCAAAACTCCGGATGTCAATGCAGTTCACAGTATGCATAATAAATACCCTTTTCCCTTTCAAATATTAAAGCCACTACTTTCTAATTACTCAGTATAGCCTTGAAGCAACTATTACAAATATCAACAATGCAAACTTTATCACTTGAATAATGAAAACAAATTAGTGGCAATTAAATTTGTAATACAAACAGTGCAAAGAAAAAGCATGGAGGGAAAGGGATAATGAAGTAAAGTTCAGATTCTCATTCAAAAACCCTGCAAGTTGCATGCTACAGCAACATATTACAAGCCAATACTGTGTTTGGTTTGACTTTCCCGCAGGAATTAAGAACAAACGTTTGCAACACAAACTTCCTGGATGGTTAAATTGCACTTTATGTTCAAAAAAAGAAAAAAAAAAAATTACTGAAGTTAAATAGTTGCATTTATGGGGAACATTTTTACTCATCCTTTCTTATTTAATCAAGGTAGTGAAGTGCCATTTTTGAGCCAATGACTTCCTAAAACAAATAAATGAAATCCATGCTAAAGAAAAACTTTCAAGTACATACTTCAAGGTTCTATTATTCCTATATAAACTAGATAGTCCCTCAAAACTGTAATACTTTTGAACTGCAGTGCTCCAAACAGTTTAAGATCTCTTCTAAATGTAGACTGTTTAGTGGCAAATCCTAAGCTCTGCAGACTGTAACTTTATACATCAGCTGCCTTAGGAAAGTTAAGGTACACAATTACTCTTCAAAGTTGTGGACAAAACCCATTCAAATACAATCTAGCATAGAACGCATCTGTTTAAGCCAGTAAGTAAGTTTAAAGTACACAGA
Organism: Patagioenas fasciata; assembly: GCF_037038585.1. Taxonomy (NCBI): domain Eukaryota; kingdom Metazoa; phylum Chordata; class Aves; order Columbiformes; family Columbidae; genus Patagioenas; species Patagioenas fasciata. The sequence goes on along the minus strand of NC_092560.1, from coordinate 57,785,730 downwards.
CACTTATGGCAGCATAATTACTTCTGTGTAAGGTAGCCATGGCCTAGAATTTTGCAACAGCATCGAAGTGTAGGTCTTCACACTTTACTCATGTTAAGATCCTTGTGCTAACTTCCGCCGAGGTGAACTTGCTGTTTTTGTAAACTGAAGTGCTCTAGTTTAGTATCACATGAGAGAAGGTTCCATTAAAAAAAAAAAAACAAACATCCTTGTATGTTTGTGCAGTTTAAATTAAAGAAACCCGTCCCTGCCTTTATAAGAAAAAAAAAAAATGCTACATTGAGCAGGGATCAGGATTGGTACCTGTAAACATCGTTATTCCACTGCATCCGTTACGGCAAAAGTAACTTAGACTAAAAAAACCACCCCAATCCGTTCAGAACTTCTGTGCTGGTTTTGGAACGGTGGCCTCTGTCTACAGGCTTTACAAAAAAAAAAAAAAAAAAACAATTTGAAGCAGAGCTTAAAGCTGCACCACAGAGTTCTCTTAGTCCCAAACTCTGCCAAACTCTTATCACATCTCCACATTTATGGACTGAAAAAAGAAATTACTCTTGATAAATCAAGATATAGTTCTATACATACAAAGACATCACTGATGTCATAAAGTTCAAACTTCCAGTGAAAGACTAAGCAAACCTGATAGCTCCCATCAAGTTTACTACTACTGCATAAAGTACCCACTGTTTAGTTTCCCACAGTCATTCTGAGTGAAGGGCAGCATGTTGGTGAAGAGTGTGGGTGTTGATAAAACCATTTGTCTCATTTGCAGATAGACTGCTGAAGTCAGCCACTGAAACAGCCATTTTGGCACTGGTAATATGGTGTGTGTGGTTCTCGAAGTCCACACCAAGGTTATTTACATCACTCATGAAAGACTCTGGGACAGCAATTCCCATTTTCAATCTCTTTGCAGGTCTCTCTGTCTCCTCACTGCACATGTTCATTGGGTTTAGCTCTGAATGATAAAAGCCAGTCTCAAATAAATTAAAACAATCACTTTCACCATTGCTAGGCAAGTTAAGCAATTCTTCTGTTCCAACAGGCACATGATTAACTGGTGCTCGGGGTAAGCTGTCCATAGGAGGAAAGGTGTCATCCAGGCAGTTCACATCTGAAGTGTGGCAGACCGTAGCTACGCTGTTTGTCAATGCTGGAAAAAAGATGAACACAAATGCAAATGAAATAGTTGTTTGTGTAGTTACAACAAAAGGACTTTTTTTCCCTTTGATTTACCTGTCAACTCATTGGCAGTGATAGAGTTCAGAATGCTTAGCTGTTGATCAGGAATGGTTTCTGTTCGACTATTAGATGTTAAGGCTGAAGAATGCACTGCTCCACCAAGGGCTTCTGCTTCATCTACCAAACGATCCATATAGTCCCTAAAAGAATATTCCATACATCTTGTATTATTTAACTGGAAAACAAGGCCTAAGAATGATGATAGATTTAATTTCAGTTGCCATAGCCACTGCAGTATTACACTGCAATGACAGGAGAGAAATAAAGATTCTACATATATGATTTGCAACAGAAAACATATTCCAAGAAAGTTTTACTTACGTAACTCCTGGATGGTGGTTATATCTCTTCTTTCCAAATCTCGTTTGCTGAGCAAAGTAATCGTAACGTTCTGACTTTTTCCACATGTAATAGAAAGCCACACACTCAGCAACTGTTCTGGTTCTTACCTACAACAAAGCAAGAAGAACTAAAAAGTTCAATGCAAAGACTTGTATTTTGTCATCTCCCCAGTTCCTATATTCCTGCAATACTGTTAGTTTTATTCTACTATCTGGAAAAAAACAATTAGATTAAGAGACTTCAAAGGGATCCACCGTTTCAGAGAAGTATTACATTTGTTCTATTGTCTGCATTATTGGCTTTTTAGAAACTAGACAGAAACTGTACCTACATCTGAGGCATTTCAGTTCATAACATATATGACAATTTTTTAAACTATAAGACAGACTCTTTCTCAAGATGGAAAAAGCTGAGCAAATCAAGGAACTAAGAGAAGTGAAACAGAAAAGACTTTGGGTACTTAGTAATTTTTGGAAAGTCCAGAACTGTGGAGGCTTTGACAACAGATATTCAAAACAGTAAATGCTTAAACAACAAAGTAAAATTATAATCTGATTAAGAATGTATAAAGGACTCCAATGACTCATTTTGATCTATACTTAACTGTTTGTATCTTTCCCCAAAATGGAAGTTACTATGTGAAATCATATTGTTGGAGAAAAAGTCATTACTTCTATCAATATTCTTATAAACTATATCAATTTTTAGATGCAGAAACATTTCAGATCATCATCATCAACTGGAACTTCAACAGTTCCAGTTGAAGTTTTACAACTAGAATATACAACTCTGTCGAGATACAGTCTGGCAGTAAATGATACTTGTGCTTAATCAAACTTACAGAAAGATCAGACTCAAATGCAAAATGCCTTGGGTGTATCAGTATACCTTCCAAGTCCAGACCCAAACATACCAGGCAGGGGAGGAAATGAACAATGTCCATATGCTGGTACATAAAGACCCAGTTAACAATGCTTTGAAGTACAGTGACATGGAAACATCTCTTATTAAATTTCTCCATGCACTAAATCTCATCTAGCTGATACTTTCCGTATACAAGAGACACCAGATTATGTTTGCTCCCAGAACTCTGCCTAAACTTTCCAGCATTTTAACCACTTGGAAAAAAAAAAAAAAACAGCGGGTTTCTTAGACAAATTCTGGTCCACAGTGAAAAATTCATCAACTCTCGTGCTTTTTTGCATGTTAGAAAGAATATTTTTAGATTTTTTTTTTTTTTTTTGCATCTCTGATGAATTACTATTTATTGGTAAGGTCCATCTAAAATATTTATCACAGGAAAAGTTAAACCAGTTACTGAGCGGGACTAGCTGCAGCAACCACAGCCCTATAAAGCTTACTAGAAACACAACCCAGAAACAAGTCTCCTGATGAAAAAACCTTCACGGTGGAATCAAAGCATGAAGGAGATATACAGAACACTTGGAAACATCCATACTGTCAACTGCACCAAATTATACATATTTTTGATAAAAAAAAATAAAATAATCCAATCCCTATTCCTCAGGCACAGACAAGTCAATCAGAAGCAATCCAAATCAGTATTAGAGTTCTTTTGTTGGCAAGAAACCAAAGTACTGATAGATGACTATGCTTTCTAAAAACACGAAAAGCTAAGGCTCTTTCTGTAAAATTACACCTTCCTGGTCACAAAAATTATTCAAGAAAAGATGCATTTTCCCCTCCCACAGCCACAGTATGGAAATATTATACCTCTAGGAGAGGCCCTCATTTAAACTAAATTGTAGTACAAATGCATAAATGGAAGTAATGCCAACGTAAGCTGATTTCAGAGATAATATATTGACTCATTTTGCAATACCTACCTTTTCCAGTGACATTTGAACAAAAATTAGCACAAAAATGCATAGCCAGTTTTAATATATTGGTTCTTATTTCACTCTTCAGCATGGCTTCTGACATTGCTTTTAAGGATTTGCAGCATTGTATCACCTACCAATTCTTCCATTTAACCATAAAATACTAACCTTGTTTTTCTGTATGAGATGAAAGTCTTTTCCATAAATCAGAAGCGCATGTTCAAAGCTTCTGCATTCTTCTTCTGTCCATGCTGTCATCTCTTCTAGACAATTACAAAAATAGCACAACGAACAACTTATTTTCACTCACAAAACTTTTACAGAGAATAAAACATTTCTGTTGCTAATGCATAAATACCCAAATACATGTGGAAAAAACCCCAACAGTTCAGTTATTTAAATCCATGTTCCTTCCTCTACTGTACAGATATCCTACCTGAAATCTGACATTCTTGTTTATAAAGAGTCATAAAAGTTTGATTTCCGATTTTTTTATCCTCAAGGGCAAAGGACATTCAAGAGAGTTATTACTTCTCAGTAAATTTGTAATAAAAAACCCCAAGGTTTGATCACATCACCGAGATACGAGTGAGATAATTTTTCTGAATATTTCTTTTTGCATATGATACAAAGAACAGTGGCTGCTGGAAAAAAAGAGTGAAGGAATAACCTGTTGTGATGGATGGTCCCACTCTGAGTGAGCAGTACTTCAGTTCAGCCATCACCAACAAGATGGCCTGACTGAAATCAGCGCTGCTTGTGCAAACCATGAGAACTGTACTAGGCTGTGTCATCTCAGGAACCAAGGAGTCTAGGCCATGTCATATCAGGAGCTAAGGGTATCAGCCTGAGCTAGGACCAGACAAAATAAAACTGCTACAGCTGTACAACCGCACGTACAGCAAAGCGGGGGCTGTTCTGAGTCAGTCACTTAACACTACAGGTATCTGCAGCCCCCCTGTACGGCAGCAGGCTACAGAGAGGTGCTCTCCCCCTGAGCAAAGGAGGGACCTCTCGAGGTCACTCTTCAGGGTTGAAACATTCCTTACTTCAGGATTACATTTTAGGACTGTAACTACTTCTACATTTACACAGTCCTAAAATTACGTTCAGCCCTTTGAAGGCAACTGCAAGGCAGATGTGGCCCCCAGTGAAAAAGAGTTTGACATCCCTGCCTTACATGGCACCTGGTATCTGTAAACAAAGTAAGTGACATTTTACATTAAGCCTAAAGGTATATTGTGTGCTTGCAACATGTATATCAAACTAAGCTTAATTACTAGAAGTGTAGTTAGTAGAGTGTTTGGCCACCACCTAATTATCAATTAATTATTGTTAAATCATTGTTAAATCACTGCTTAATTACCATTTATCATTCAATCATTGATTATTATTTGATCATTCTTTAATCATGAATAAAACCGTTCAGTTAACCACATAATGATGGCCTTTCTAAACAATTCACCTGCGACAAAAATTGGTGTAGTCAGCAGAATGAGGGATTCAATCACTGTCTACTTACGGAGGCATGAAGTTAAACCCCACGCTAAAATTTTTGTGTGATTAACTGCATAAAAAGCAGAATGACTGGAGTAAGATTTAAAAAAAGTTGAATCTTGTAACAGAGAAACTGAGAGATGATAAAGAAAAGGCATACAATTGATATGATATGATATACAAGATGTTGAAGAGGTATTTAGGAGCTGCATATCAGTACAGGGAATGCGAAGAAGAAATGAGAATATTAGGAGAACAAACAAAGTGACAAGAAATGCTGCTACCTCTGTGAATAGATCAATTGCTGAAACAACTTGGGGAAGAAAAAGGAAAACACAGAAAGGTAGAGGATAAACTAGAACTCATAATAATTCAGGCTGCCATCCCCCTCTATCCTGTAAAAATTCGTAAGCTAATCCTTTCCCTAGAAGATTGAAATGGAGACATTTGGGAGGACCCCGATCAAGAACTTAGCAATGACAGTCAATTAGATGAATCAGACTTTAAGGTAGCCCTTCTTGTTAAAACTGAGGTATGTGCCAGACTTCAAAGGGACAACCAGGAAAATACAATAAGGATCACTCCATGGGAACCCCTTCAACTGGCCAATCTGCAAGAAAAATAAGTGCAGAAGCCTGGCGAGAGTGAGACTCAGTGTCTGTGGCATTTCTCCTAAAACTGGAAGAGATTGTATTTTGTTAGATCAAGGTGAAGTGGGTGGCTTTTGGGGACCATGAGTATTCCTGAATGAGGGACCAGCCTCTAACACTGAACCACACCCTGTTACACCACAGTAGAATACTGGGCAAGCAGCACAGACCCTCAGGATAGAGGGCAGCCCACTGCTCTACCAGTAAGATCGTTAAGTTTTTACAGCCATTACAAAAGCAGCCTGCCTTCAGGCTACAAACAACAGGGGTGCACAGGGTAATTACTCTACCCTGTAGACCCCCAAAGGGCATACGACCACTCATAAGGAGAGCCCAGTTATTCAAAAGTTGTGCCTCACTGTGAAAAGGATCAAATAAGACAAAACATATAACACAGGTCTTCAGAGGGTCAGGATCGCAAATCTTGGCTCTGACCCATCCCGGCCTCAACAGACTTGATGCATGGCATTATAAATCATAGTGGAGAAATGGGTAGCATGAACTTACACAGCAGAGCAAGCCTGAGCTGACACAGCAGATGGATCTGGCAAGTAAGACAGACTCCCCAAAACTCCTGACACTTTCCCTGATCTCATAAACCCCACAGTGAGGCAGTGGACCACCGGAAAAGGGGCAATAAAGTGTAGAGGAATGCCTTGGTGCTGGGCATGCCTTGGGTAGCTATTCAGGGCCAGGCAACTGGGACTATACATAGTCTGATCCAGGCTTTTGAAAAACAAGGGATATTAGGGAATCTGAAACAAACCAAACAACTATCTGCTCCTAAAGATCCCACAAATCACCTTTTCGGGCTTCTTAAGGATGAACTGCAGATCTTGTGTTTGTTTCTTCAAGATAAAATCTGCAGTTTCTTAAATCAAATTTCAGTTTTACAAACAACAACAAAATTCACTAAAGAAGAGCATGACTTTTAAAACTCAAAAAATAGCTCAAACTATTTAAGTAAGTAATTTTTTCCCTCAAGCATTGCTGTTTTCCTTCTTGATGATGGCTTTGAGTCTATATATAATTAAGAAGTGATATTTCAGGCATGTTACATTCATAATGGTGATACAAAAAGTTTCTGTTCAGCTGACATTCAAAGCCAATGGGGGAAAAACAAACCAAACCAAACATTACATTTCAAAACACTTCTGGAAGCAGATACTGGAACCAAGACCTTTCTGCTCACAGATGAAAGTGATGATCATTCCACCGCAAGGCCATTTTCTTTCCTTCTCACTCCATTAATTTTGCATACCTTACTACAGAATTCTCAAGCTTTAAAGAGAAGAAAAGATCCCCATGTAAATTCTCACTGTTAAGAAAACATCTTGGGAGTGGTGGATTTTTAATTCTCATCTCGAGAATAGCAGTCAGCTTCAGTGGGCAGAGTAAACCACAGCATAATGGTTACTCTAAGAAACTGGCACTGACACTATTGTCATCCTTTACCATTTTTAATGAGGTTATAGTAAGTCCCATCTGACTTGGGACAGAGAGGGGCAGTCTGAGTGCTAGTCCTTAGGACAGAGTTTTGGGCTCTGAACCACAAATGGGCAGACATATTTTTCAATCCCAAAACAAGAATTTAAATCCTAGAAAGGTGTGGTATTCAGGCTACAACCCTGCATCTGAATGACTGCTCTGATATTCTTTATTGTTCCCTTCAGCTCTACTTTAGATACTCAGCTTACACAGCATCTCACTTGTAAACACTCAAGTTCCCTCTGGATCCAGTTCTGAGCATGGAATATCTGCCAGAATATCAATTTGTACCAGAGCTCATACTCCACTTCTGCTTTATGCAACATACATGTTAAAATACAGGACAAAGAACTGTCTTTGCTAAATTATAAACTCTGATTTTCATTTGAGGGAGTAGTAAAGTTACGGACAAACAAGATGGAAGCTCGTTTTCCCCTGTAAACTTGAGCAAAGCTCTCCACGCTCTACCAAAGACCTATAGAACTACATGGTAGTTCCAGTTAGCGTTGGCATAGCAGGTCAGTACAGCAAGGAAGAGAGTGGGGCTTATTTACATAGCCACCTATGTTTTCCCGATTCTGGTATAAACGTAATCATATTATAATTAATCATGATCTCAAAAACATACTGTACTGTGGGTAAGAACCACCTTACAAGAGCAAAACTACTGCTGCCCTCAGCCCTCTCCTCAGTCTGTGCCATTCTTCAAACAGCAAAGGAGGAAAGCAGGGAAGGTGAAAAGCTGATTCTGCAACCTTTATGCAAGTCGCAATCTCTTGTAGGAATTTCCAGCTGGTCAGCAGTCAGATAATACCTAATCTTTACTAAAGATATCATGGAAAGCAATGTGCTCATCAATCTGATTCTTACTCAAGGTTTTTCTACACATTTTTTTTTTTTTTTTCTGGTCAAACATATATTTCTGAAAAAACAGGTACTCTCCCTTACCCTGGGATGCCTTTCCATTCGAGCAGTACCTCTCAATGGCTTCTTTAACATTATGGCTACTTTTAAGAAGTTCATACAGCGCCTATAAAATACAAGAAGTCTTTAGAGACAGTCAGAGTTTTCAAACATCCAACACAAACCTCTAAAACTAGCCTTTCAGAGAGCGTATCTAATGTAAAAAATAGGACCTATTTTATACATGGTGAAAATTTTAAAGTAACAACCAAAAGAAAACCATCCAAAAGTTGAGGTAAGGTTTAATTAAGAAAATGTAAAACATTGTATGCAATTAGTAAGAAAGCTGGATTTGTCAACAGCATGGCAATCAGAAACATCACAGATCACAACACTGCCAACATTCCAATAGTCGTAATTTTAAGCATGTGCTTAAAATTTCAAGTAAGATCCTGACCCAAATAACGTCTAATTTAAAAAAATACATTTAGTTTTGCTGCCTTTATAATACAAGGCAGAGAAAGATCATACATATTAATTACAAAGCAATGTGTCACAAATGGAACACGATATAAAACGTACTTGTTCATTGTCCCGTGTATGTAGTCCTTCAGGAATTCTGCCAATTGTTTTTTCATTTCCTGTCCTTAAGGAGGTTTCAAAAAGGTATTCTTTAACTTTACTTTCTGAGATCACATCAGGTTTCCAAAGTAAATGGTCTTCATTTTCATAGGCTGTTAAAAGAGAAATCTGTTAATACCAGGTGTGATATGTTCAAGGCTGTAACATAAAAAGCTATTTCAGAAGGACAAAGAACAGGAATACAGAAGCAATCATAGAATGTCCTGAGTTGGAAGGAACCCACAAAGATCATTGAGTTCAACTCCTTGTCCCTGCATATGACAACCTCAAAATTCACATCATGTGTCTGAGGGCATTGTCCAGTCTCTTCTTGAACACTGTCAGGCTTGGGTCTGTGACACCTCCCTGGGGAGCCTGTTCCAGTGCTCTACCACCCTCTGAGGGAAGAACCTTTTCCCAATGTCTAACCTAAACCTCCCTGGCACATCTTCCTGCCATTCCCTCGGGTTCTGTCACTGGTCACCAGAGAGAAGAGACCAGCACCTGCCCCTCCTCCTCCCCTTGTGAGGAAGCTGTAACCGCCATGAGGTCTCCTCTAAGTCTCCTCCAGGCTGAACAAAACAAGTGATTTTAGATGCTCCATGTCCGGCTTCCTCTCCAAACCCTTCACCAACTTTGTAGCCCTCTTCTGGACACTATGCAGTAGCTTTATAACTTTTTTCATCCTGTGGCACCCAGAACTGCACACAGTGCTCCAGGTGAGGCCGCACCAGTGCAGAGCAGAGTGGGACAATCACCTCCCTCTCCTGACTGGCAATGCTGTGCTTGATGCACCCAGGACATGGGTTGCCCCTTGGCTGCCAGGACACACTGCTGGCTCATGTTCAACTTGCCGTCAATCAGAACCCCCAGATCGCTATCCACAGAGCTGCTTTCCAGCCTCTCATCCCCCAGTCTGTATGTACAGCCACAGTTGCCGTGTCCCAGGTGCAAAATCTGGAACTTACTCTTGTTAAACTTTATGCAGTTGGTGATTGCCCAGCTCTCCCATTTGTCCAGATCCCTCTGCAGCGCCTCTCTGCCCTTGAGAGTGTTGACAGCTCCCTCCAGTTTTGTGTTATCAGTGAACTTACTTACTATTCCCTTGGGTCCCATGTCCAAGTCATTTATGAAGACATTAGAGAGTACTAGCCTAAGATGGATCCCTGTGGAACCCTGCTAGTGACTGGTCACCAGCCCAACATAATCAAATCAAGCACCATCATGCTACTTTTAAACTGCAGCTCACCCTTACCCCAAAAGCCTCAGTTAAGAAACAGAATTTGCAATGTGACATGGTGAAGAGATTCAGTTTCTGTAAGCGTAAGAGTCTTTACAGAGGAGCAGCTCTCATTGACAGCTAGATGAATCAAGTCAAATTATGCATCATGCGTATTCATCATCTTCACAGAAACAAACTAGCAAGACCATTCAGTTTTATTCAGCTGTTTTCAACAAGTAAACTACAGTTCAAAAGAGTACAGGATATTTCTTTAATATTCCAAATATTACATGCCAAAAAGAAAAGGTAGCTAACTAGTCATCTTCAACTAAAATTTGCCAAAAATTACTTAACAGAAATCTAAGTCTCAATGTCATAATTTGTTTTTCTATTCACTAACTACTGAATGCTGTCAAGAACTTCTAAGTTGCAATGAGGATGTCCTCTTTCACAGTACACTGAAATAATGTATGCATCTCTTAAGTAGCTTACTTGAACGACCACATATTGGAAATATGCAAGAGCTGACCTGAACCTGTCAGTCTGTGCACATTTCAATTCTAGATTAAACTATAAACCCTTTATTCTGATCAAAAAAACGTATTAACATTGTACATAATGTTTCATATGCTCTTGGCAATACAAAACTAGATGTCATTCAATTGAAACACACAAGTATAATGGCTGTTACAGCAGAAGAGATGAAGATCCTCAAATCTCTCATAAAACTTCAGGAAACCATGTTAAGCTAAGCTGAGGAATCAACTTACATCTCCTCTGAAAGTTCTGTTCTGACTTAAGAACATGGAAAGCTTCCAAACAGACATATTACAAGTGTAAGGTTTACAGAAGAGCAGAACTGCCTTCTAGCACAGTTCTGGTAGCTGGGACTACACCATAGAAATTTAAGCCCTGTTTGCCATTGCAGGCTCTTCCAGGAGTACAAGGGGTTAATGGTTTTAAACTGGAAGAGCAGAGATTCAGGCTAGACATGTGGAAGAAATTTTTTACCATGAGTGTGGTAAAATACCAGAGAGGTGGTAGATGCCCCATCCCTGTCGACATTCAAGGCCAGGCTGGATGGGGCTCTGAGCAACCTGACCTAGTTGCAGGTGTCCCTGCCCATTGCAGGGGGATTGGACTAGATGACCTTTTAAGGTCCCTTCCAACCCAAACTATGATTCTACTGAAGTGGCTTTTACAGAATCCTCCACCCCTACCAGCCAGGTCCAACCTCTCTGAGTAGCTGATGCTCAGCTTCAACCTTGTTTAGCGACCAAGACAAGCTATTGCTTCTTGCTGGAGTCTGACTGATAACCTCAAGAGTAGCTCTTCTGGTTCTCCCATCTGAGACCTTCCTCTTTGCTCTTGGCCTTGCCATCAGACAAGACTCTCACTGGTTCTCTTTAGCACCAGATGATTAAAGAGAAAGCTGTCATTCTCTGGTTACTGGCCCTTCTCTATCTTCTTCACTGAGGAGAAGTCACAATGTGTCAGCAGTAAAAGGACGATCCAGATAAATCCAGTTCTTACTACCCCACTTCTTACAACCCACAAGCATCATGCTTGAGTTTTAGAAAACAGGAGACTTCCATAGCTCTTTCAAGCAACACAAGAGATGTTTCCTTCCTAATACTTCCAGCTCCATCCATATCAAATATGTATTCTTCTCTACTGCAAAAGATCATTCTTCAAAAAATGGTGAAGACCTGATTTACTTCACTAGAGTAGTATACCCATGAAACAGTAGTTTGGACACAAGTAACTTGCAGTATACTGAAAATTTACAGAAAAACCAGAACACTCTTCATTTATTAACATGTCCTCCAAACTCTTCCTTAATTTCACAGCTCTTCCACCTATGAGCAAACTTATTTCATTATTTGCTTTCTCACTTCCACATCTTTATGTGCTATGCTTTTCCCATAGTGAAGGTTTCTAAAGATACCAAATAAAACTCTATTAAATAAGCTCTTTTTTCTACTCTAGCACAATTGCTGTTTTTAACCTAAATTTACATTGGAATAACATCATACTTACAATATTTTTACAAAACAATATATCAGGACTTACATCTACTGACACTATGGAGACATAAAATAGTTTATCGCTTTGTTTCCCTTATCAATTTTGTAACCTGCACTGTTGTGCTTGGCAAAAAACAAGCAAAGAAAAATACTGTTTTGAAGATCTTCAATGTAAACTAAGTTACATGCTCATACACCAGTTATGATACTCTGATGAAAATATTTCCTTCTTGAATCATAGTTTGTTGCTTCCTGATATCACTAGATACTTCAGAATTAACACTGTAACCCATCCTCTGATGTTTTTCTGAGAATGTCCTCTCGAAGTTGAAGAATCACATTTCTGAGATATAATTATGTGGTTGTGTTACTTTAGTTTTCTAGCGTGCTTTTCTTAAGGTCTCTGAGACTTCAACTAAGACATTGCATTTACCTTATAAATTTAAATAACATTTTTCCATCACCTTCTATAACATCAAATAAAAACTGTAACAGTCAGAAGAACTTACCCTTTTCATCATCACTGCATCTGCCAAGGTAAGGTGGAATTTCAGCCTGGTACTGTGAACCAACCATTATTTCCTGAAGATGTTAAGAAAAATTAGAAAAGAAAGGTATTAACTTAATATTTTGTGCATGGTAGCATTAAAAATGCCATTTACCTGGCATGTGGTAGAAAATTCCAGAATGAAGGTACTATTTGAAATATGTACTATAAATCTTAATGCATTTTTCTTAACAGTTAAGTTTTTTTAAGCTTTTTTTTTTAAGATATAATTATTACCTTTCTCAAATCTTCAGATGAATTACCATTGTCTGCCTCTACATCTTCACCATCTGATTCTTTATCTCCATCACACGTAGTGTTTGCTTCAGACACAAAGAAGTTTGTTTTTAGATAGGAAGCATTTTCAATTCAAACACAGAACTACAAAATACTCTTTAGTTTTTAAAAAAAAACACCTTTTATTCTGGGAGACACTCAGCATGAGCATGCTGATCTACATTTCTATCAAACTAGCATAAAGTCAGAAGACATTTGTATACTACAGAACTGAAATATTTATCATGACTGCAACTGAGTCAATCTACTATATTTCTAACAGTCAAAAGGAAATGAGATCATTTTTCTTCATCAGTTTTCTCCGGTAACAGGTTATACCTTACAGAAATGTTATAAGAGAAACAGAAAACTTCCAGAGCTATGACTTAGCCTCAGGTTAATCACAAAGAAAGTAAACTTGAAGGAATGTCTTTATTACCTACTATAACTTCCATCAGAAGTTTTAATAGGCATTCAAAATACTCCTTTAAACAAGGCTGCCTCAGCATGGAGTGAAGATACACAAGAGATATACAAAATGGAATCAGTAAAAGACACTTATTCCTCTTCCCCCCCTCCCTGCCTTAGAAAGAAATACAGCGGAGCACACTAAGTAGTTCTAACACAGTATTCCACCGAAGAACTCATATTTTAGAATCTGGAGTGCCATGGTACTGGGTTCTGAAGTAATTATATTTTTATAGCTGTATAATCCCTGGCAGAATGGAATCTACAGTTCTGATACAATTAAAGCTATTCTGTATTCTCAAACTTCAGAAATAACATGGTCATAAATGGGGTTGCAATTTCAGCTTAATCACAACTAAACAGAATTGTCAACTTCAGAGACAATATCCAAGACTGTATGGACTGCAGCTCCCCTTCTGTAATCATTACTACAACTACCAGTGTCTCTGTTTTTGTTATTAGAAGTAGTAAGCAAGAAGTTAACATGAACACATGAAATAACAATATGCCTAGATAATAATTATTTTTTCCAAATTAATGTAAATTTAATAAAATAGCCTATTTTATGTCTAAGACATGTTTGTCTAAAACTTAAGTGTTATCTTAGTAGCTGAGAAATGGACAGACACTAGAAAAAAGATGAAACTGCCAACAGCACTGAGAACTGACACCTCCCTCCCCAAAATGGTGGATATTCAATTTTAAAATGTCCAGCCAAAAGTTCTAATAGAGAAAGTAACATTCTGATAGAAAATCATGACAGCTGAAAACAAAGATGACCATTTCTTAATCCTCAGTAAGATGAGAGGCTAAAAATCTTTTCTATAAAGCTACCACATTTTCAGTGTTATATTCATTAACAGTTCACAAGCAATGTTTAAGTGCCAACAAGTTTGGGGTTTGCTTAAAAGCAAAAAGGACATTATAATTGTTAAGGTTTTGGTAACTCTCTTTCAATAAAATACCTTCTATTGATTACACAATTAGCACCATGCAAAGGGCTACAATTGCTGATGACTGAGACAGCACATCACCTGTATTAACCACCTTCTCTAGAGGGAAGAGCTTAAGATACTTGCCAAATTAAAACTGTGACAAGAATCCTCCACATTGCCTGTTGCAGCTCATTTGTTCACTGATGTACTAGAGTTAGAGCAATAAGGAATACTCATCCAGGTTGGATACCTGAATCACTGGTTCTTAGATCTTTCCCATAACAGCTCCATGTGAGCATCCAGTCACGGGTTTACAAGCCCCATCCCATATAAAAGCACCTTAGCTCACCCCATGAAGTCCCGTATCTGTAAAGGGAAATCACCAAGGAAACCATGTCCCAGCTGATATTCACAAGCTGCATGAAGGAGTCACTGATTTAAAAGCAGCAGCAAAAATTTGAGTAGAGAAACACTAATTTAAAAGAATGGGTTACATATTCCTGCAATTCACTAATATATTGAAAGTCATGATGGATGTTGCCCAATACCACATTAATTATTAATTATGAAGTTATTGTATTTGTAGAGAAATTAATTTTACTTGTGCTTTGAGCACAGTACCAAATGTAAGTCTTTCAGGTGATCAGTAATACAAACCAAAGACAACATTCAAGTACAACATCCTGCAAAGTGCTGCTTCTCAATTCCCAGTAAAGTCAACGCTACTCTGCAATTTTGACATTTTAAGCTGGGAAGCTACATATGATGCTAAGACTTTTTGAGTACTATTATAAAATTAGGTTTCCTACATCGTAATGGCCGAGGAAAGAAGTCAGTAGCTTCATGTGAAGTAACCGATGGTGTCAAGTCATCAGCAGAGGACTGTGTTTCTTCATCATCACCCGACAAGAGGTCTTTAGCAATTTCTTCCTGTATAATTAAAGTAAAAAAATAAAACCGATGACTGAATATTAAGTATAAACTGGTGAGCATTTATATTCAGCAAACTGTAAGTCTCATTAATTAAAATTAATTATTTTACCGTAAGTAAATTTAGCAGACCATAATCCCTTAATTCAAAAGCTAGTTCACTCTTCCTAAATCTTAAGAACAACTATAACCATTCATTTCAGAGTTCAACACAGAGGTTCATTTCCCCTTTGCCTTCTACTAAAATAAATGCACAAGAAGTAACTTCTGCAAAAACCAATCTTGGATGTTTTTCCAACTGCTTGCAATGAAAAATGCCAATGGAAAGTGCCTTCGATCTTTAGAATTCTGTAATTCTTTGCATCACAATATACCAAAGCTTTAAAAGCCTTAAACTCAGAGAAAAAAACAAAAAAACTGCCATGCACTTCTGTAGCCTTTTGCTGACAGGACAGTCACAGATAATAGATAACCTGCTATTTTCCAAAAGCACAAAAAAATCACAGTGCTGAATGTTTAAAAAAAAAAAAAAATTCAAAAAAGGTAGTAAGAAATAAAAACCACACCTCCTCCACTAGCAGACATGTTCGAACCCCTCTGTATAGATGTTTGGAAGGGAAAGAACTGTATTAGACAACAAGCTGACTACATTTTTGTAGCCTCAACACAATCGTGAATCCTAATGAGAATCAGATGTGCAGAGCCATCATTATACCCTACTTTCTGTGGAGCTCACCATTACGTCATACTTACAGAAAGTTAAAAAAAAGACATATACTTGCTACCTATACACTTTATAATCCAAACTACTAGCTGCATATGCTTTACAGTCAAAAATCAGATTACAATCTCAGAATTCAAAGTTAGTTTGCAAATCACAAAAACGGAAGTTTCAGGCTTTTACATCAGCTATGTGACACATACAGTCACTGCACATAAAACAATTTCTCATTCCCCAAAGAAACTGAAAACTTTCAAATAATATGCACTTGAAAGCAAGACTCCAAAGTATTCAGGAGTGCATTTTCAAGTTATCCACATATGCGCTTTGATACTTGACGTGCATTGGAAGGCAGAATTATTATTCCTGGACATTGCATACATTAGAAAAAAAAAAAAAAATCCCACTTCTACTAAAAATACCCCACCTATTTAAAATTCTTTGGATGTGTTTTAGAAGTACTGTTAACTTATTAATTTCTCATTTGTAGTAATAGAGTGCCATTAAAGTTGCTATGCATTTTTAAGTGTGATAATTGTAATTAGATCCTCAATATCCTTGAAAAAGAATAAATTCAGAGTAATACGGTATATTGCAATTAACAAAGATAAATATTTTGTAATACCAAGAGACAGCAAAATATAATTTAAAGTCATCTGGACTTCTGCTTTTAAACCATAACACAGGGGAAAACAGTTTTGACTTACTTTATCTAGAGTCATATCTGGAAGTTCATCTGCGAGTTCACTTGGGGAGCTATCCGCACTGGAACCTGCCATAACTGGAATTGTGGGTTCATAGCCATAGAATGCCAGTAAATCTTCCAATGGCATGTTTCCTTCCTAACACAAGAGGATTGACAAACATTTCAACACATTGCCAAATACTTGTACACAGTTCACCCCTAAAAGTGTAAGACATGTTCTAAAAAAAAAAAAAAACAACACCAAAAGTAAAAAAACAAACAAAGAAAAACTTGATTGAAACCAGGAATTCTGGTTAAGGATTTGAAATATTCTCAGGCGCAGGACTGAAACAATTCATAACCATGCTTCTTGCCATATAGTGAAGTCCCATCAAGTTACTGAAGAAAACTGTTCACTGGATGAAACTAAAGAGTAATTACTAGAAATTCGCTCCTTACTTGACTCATACTGTAAAGCACTAATTGCCTATATTGTTTCAAGACAGAAGATACCCTAGAAAAACTAACAACCAGCCTACAAGAGAGAAATGCAGAAAATCTTGAAGACCTTAGTCCTACATAATTACAGCTTCATGAGTGCAAAAACCCACAAAAGTAAATCAATATAGCAGTTTTTAGGCCTTGCTTTCCACCTCTTGCACAATATATTTTATAACAACCACTGAGAAGGTAATAGAAAGTTACTGATACAGAAGACAAAAAAAGATAAAGGCTTCATTTATAACTTGTTTTTTTTCCTAACAGCTTTTAATCAAGTGATTTTAGTAAATACCATCATACTTGCATGCTAATACAATTAATAAAACAGTGGAGATTTTTTTAGTTACCCGATTCAACCCATCAAAATATTAACAATATTTTCCAAAATGTATACCTTTAAAAGTTATATTGCTTTTAAAAATTTCTTGTTGAACTCATACACTGATTAAATTACTTGTTAGTCAGCTAAGGTCTTAATCCTGCATAGACTTTTTGCAACAGGTAAACGTAAACTCATGTCCAAGCTTTGCCAGGATTGAGACCTAATGTAATACAGTGTCTAAGAGTGGCTCTCAGTTTTTCTTCCTTCTATTGTAGAAGCAATAGTACCATTTTATAGAGTAACAACTCCATTTTAAACATGAGACTTGGCAAGCTGCTTCACTATTACAATTGCAAGTTTATAATCAGCAAATATGTAATTGTGAAGGTAGCAGGACAAAAAAAAACCAAACAATCACAAACATAAACACTGTCAAATCCACATTTAGAAAATTTGTTATTACATGGACTACAAAAACATAATCTCATATTTGATGCTAGAAATTACACTTTCCTGGAACTCTGTTGACCAAAATCTGCAGTTATACTGAATGGTGGGTCACAGAACAGTAATGCAGCATTAATTTGCGGGTGTTCAGCATTCAGCAGGTGTTAAAAATGGGTGATGCACTTCCACAGATGAATAAGAGGTGTAATTAGGAAAACCATGTAATTAAAGAGTGTAAAATGGAACTGAAATAGAAAAAGCCAAGGAGCATGCTTGTCATTTCGTCCATCTGCCAAATGCCAAACTGATGAAATTAAGACATAGACCTACCACTTACGTAGCAAATGAACATGATCCATCATGACTAAAACAAGACTTTGTTTGCATATTGGAAAAGCAAAACCGAAACGAAAAACAGAATGAAATACAGCTAGCTGTCACTTAATAGTATGTAAAATGTACACTTTAAACTTATATCAAATTTATAAAGCGTAGAAGTAGTAGGTGACATTAGATGATACGACTCCAAAACCTGCTTCAGCAATTTCTCTACCAAAGCAAAAGGACAGCTAAATAAAAAAGAAGATGAACTTAACATAACACTAATATCTTTGAGAAGCTAAGCACAGCCTTTTTGTGAGGATGCACTGTTATATCATAACCAAACCTGATTTCCTTTTCTCTTTTAGACAAGTTCCAAAAGGGTGTTGCAGGAAACTGCATTATACAATACAAACTGAAGAACAGGTTGAGTGTTCTTTTCACTAGAAAAGTTACAACACACGCAGACACTTACGAGAGAGTGAGACTATCTTACCTTTTCTAAATCTTCAATTTCAGAACTGAAATTTTTGCTTTCTTCCATCATTTCCTCTTCTTCAAGAGTTCGCTCATCATCATAATCATGTACCAGCATTTCAGCAGATGGGTCAAAGTCATGATCCTCAGAAGATAAAGAGCCGACTATCAAAAAAACCTAATTTGAGTATTTTTTCCTATACCAACATATGAAATTACATGACACAAAAAAATACAGTTGTATGGATTCTTTTACATAAAGGGTTAGAAATCTTAATGGAGTAACTGGAATAAATTCCTAACTACTTGACAAATTCAGTTGTTTTAGCTGGCCTTTCTTTTTTGTGTTCCGAAACAATAGATGCAGTTTTCTTTCTTGCAGTATAGAATACTTGGGAGAAGTACCTAGACTACTGAAACAAACTTTCAGAAAATACAATCACGAATTAGTATTTTACTGAATAAAAGATTGTTCAAAACATCCTTGAAATCATCACTAAAGTACAAGGCACACACATCACAAAATTCCTGATGCTACAAGACCCTGATTTATAGACTCTATGTATGTATTTTAGATGGTAATTAGTGTAAACAGTTAATCTAGGTTATGAATCAGCTTCTTACTAACCGCAAAAAAAAGTAAGATTAGCTTCAGATTAGTTTAACCTTACAGACAGACCTTCTCTTAAAACTAATTTAATTCTTTGCAACTGATTAGATAGAAAGAATAAACACATCAGTTTCAAGAAATATTGAGGAAAATATAATGGAAATGACAAAACGCTCCTAAGGGATCACATTAATTAACAAGCCATTGGGACAGCTCTATGGTCCAAGAGACATTTTTTCATTACTAGACATGTCATGCAAAAAGTACTGTTGTTATTTTAAGTACATTTTGTCAATTATTAGAAAAGGTTATAATTAGATCCAACAAGATTTAAAGATGCAAATATTCTGCACTGCACAGTCAGTGTTCCACAATGAAAATCACTAAACTATAAGGTTGTTTTGTTTTTCAACATTCACTTTCTTATAGCTTTCCAGGATGGAGGAAAGAAATTGAGTAGGGTATTTCTCTTTCACTTCTGGTTTCCTCTTTTAGTTCTTAGATACTACTGCTTTGTCACAACCCTTGGCTTAAAACCAGCAAAGAAAATGGGTGTTAGGAATTATTTCCATGTAAGAACTTATTTAGAAGTTTTGAAGGAAACAGCTACACATTTGCAAACCTCTTCAAAGAAATAAAGCAGTATCCCTCTCTGCAGTGCTTCCAGCCTTGAAAAATACAGGTGTATATACCACTTCTGAGTCGTAAAGCATCTAATTATTTTTTCAGCAATTATGTTAAGTGTTAATTCCTTATATAATTACACTTTGTTTAGCTCACTTAAGACAATACCATGAAAGTTCATTATATCATACTGTAAAGAAGCATTCAGGCCAAAAATGTTTTTTATTCACATGATATTCATATCATGGTCTCATAAAACTTTCTGTAGAGCTGATAACTACTCCAATTAGAATAATGACATTACATGTGGAATCTTCCTACAGTTGGTCATCATATCCTGACCCAGTTTTAAAGAACCGTCAACCACCTTAATATATATTTATATAAGTGTGTGCTCAAGATTATTGTGTCTAATTGCTGTTCTAACTCATGTTTGAGTACACCAAGTGGAAATTCTATTCCAATCACAATTTAGATTAAAAAGTCCCACTTCTCTAGTAGCTCTGAATGCTCAATATCCCATTTAAAATATTTAAAACCATATTTAAAAATACAAGCTCACTAGATTTCACAAATAGCTAAAAAAGATCAAACAGGCAAAGCAGAAAGCAGTTACGCAGAAGCAAATACGTTCCCCAAATAATTATCTGAGAGTAGCTCTGCCAATGTTAACTATGTTTGCTTGTGTAAAGTATTCAAAAAAACCTTAATAGCAGTTAAAGCCTTAAAAATTACTTATCACTATGATTTTAAACATTTTCTGTTATTATCAAGAAGTCAAAAATTTACACAAGCCTGTAGTTATCAGCAAAAAGAGAAGCAGGCTCTCTCCAGACTACACGGTTTTAATGAGAGGCTGACTTAAAAGCGCTACAAAACTTTGTTTTCATTTTGGGTTCCAAGCAACCAATTACTAACTGCAATCGGAGTTAAGGGAAGGACTCCACAGTGCACATCTCCTTCTCTTAAAAATCTGGCAGGCGGTGAATTTCGTGCATATGAAGCGTTAAGAAAGCTACGAGGGGATAAATTTGGGAAGGAGCAGGAAGGAGAAAGCGGCGTGCAGGTGGCAGGCCGGGTGCCGGAGCAGGAGGTGGTCGAGGACGAACCTGGGCTCGAACTCCCAAAGGAAGCCTGCGGGGAAAAGACGGAGCGAGGTGAGGGCAGGTCCCTCCGGCGCGGCAGCACGCAGGGCTCTTCGTTTCATGCTTCTAGCCCCTCCGCCCCCAGAGCTGCCCACTTCGCCCGCCGCCGGCCTCGGCTCCCGCGTCCCGCCCTGCTGGTCCTTCCAGCCCGTTCACACTCTCCCATCCCTCCTTCCTTCACTCGCCCCTCGCCTGACACTCCCCTCCTTCTCCACTGGCAGAAGCCCCCCCAAGAGCCGCGGCCGGCGCTCCCACTCCGTCCGGCCCCGGTCGGGCGGGACATGACAGAGGCAAGCAGCGGCGGAGGGAGCCGGACCGGCCGCCGCCTCTTCCCCGCTCCAAGCCCGGAGCTCGCTCCTCCTCCCTCCCGCCGGGCGTTACTTCATCGCCCGCGTAGCGGCGGCGCCGCCGCCACCAGCCCGTCCCGCTTTCCCCGGGCCCCGGCGCGGCGACCGCGCCCCCCTCTGCGCCTGGCCGGGGCCTGTCGGCCGCCCGCGGGCTGCGAACCCGTCACCCGCGCTGCGCGGCGCCCGCCGTGCGGCCTAGTCGCGCAGGCTCCCGCTGCCCCGGCGCTGGGGGCTTCGCCGGCCGCCCCGCCGCCCCGCCGGCCCCTCCGCGCCACCGGGCCGCCCTGGAGGCGCCTTACGGGGATGTCCAGGCGGGCGAGGGGGGCCTGCCGGTGGCGGGGCCCCGCGGGGAGCCGGCTGAACCCCGGCGCCCCAGCCCGCTTTCCCCGCTCACCTCCGCCATATTGGGACGACCGGGCTGAGGAACAGCGCTGCGCCGAGTGCCCGGATGGGGCCGCTAAGCCAATGGCAGCGGCCGAGCCCCAGCCGGAGCCGGCCGGGGAGGGAGTGGAGGGGCCAGCGGGACCGGGCTGGGGCGGAGGAGGCGGCGTCGGGGCAGGGAGGCAGCGCCAGGACCCCACCTCCAGCGGCGCCGCCGCCTCCTGCCCCGGCTGGTGAGGGCGCTCTGCCCGCCTAGGCCCGCCGCGTCCGGGCGTTGCCCCACCCGGAGAGGGCGCTCGGCGCCCGCTGCTGAGCCCCGGTCGCCGCTCTACACCCGCCCCTCCCGGGGCCGCAGAGGCTGCTCGCCCCGCGGCGAGGGAAACAGACGGGGCCCTCGCCGTGCTGCCTCGGGGGGCCCGAGGCCGGCTAGAGCTCCAGCGGTTCGGCCACCTCCCACCTAGGTCAGCGTGTCTCTGACGGCCGCGGTTTGGAGCACTGTCCCGGGGCCGGGAATGCCGTGCAGGAACGGCTGTGGGACCTGGATCGAGCCCTTTCCTAGTTGTCGGCGTGGAGTTTTTCCATCTAAAAGTTTAGGTGTTTTACATGCAAGTTATACCTAGTCCATTTTTTTAAAGTAGTATTTTATGTCCCGGTACACATGAAGTACGAATCAGGCCATTTTCAGCTTGATCATCGCAAGCTTTAAAGGCTCATGCTTTTAATTTTGGAGTAGCGTGCTTCAGTTTCTGGCCAAAATAGCACCTGCCATACTTGCTCTTATCAAATACTGCTCTGCTGGAGGGTCATGTGCATCACAGCAGCACTGAGGTGCAATGGTGCCCCAGACGGTGTCTCAGCTGCGGAATTCAGGAGGCTCATGGCTGTATCTCGCAGGGATTGGCTTCTTTGGATGCATCCTATGTTGTGTTTGCAGACAGTGTAGAGATCCCAAACTAGTTTAGGTACTTAAGCAGTGGAGCACTATACTGTTTAATTTTTTTTTTCTGCTGGGACCTGGTGCTCTGAGAATCAGAGTAAATTAACTTGTGCCACATGGTGCACTGCCGAGTCTAATTCCAGTATATAAACTGTGCATCTCCAAACTACACAGCAGCCTAAGATGTAAACATACCTGCTCTTGATATACCTGGAGAAGAAGCTGACAACACGAAAATCCTAAGACTTCACAGAAATGCATTTCTTAGGAAAGCTTTTCACAAGCAGCTCTAGCAGTACCTCGTCTTCTGATCTCTGATCAGTGTTTGCCTTTTTGCAAAGATATATACACAGATTTGGGAGTTTTCTGGTAAAAAATTATCAGCAACAGGCTACATCAGAGCACTCTGCATGAACTCAGAAATTAAGACAGAAGATTTAATTCTTTCCACCTGTGCCTGGTCTGGAATGTCATTATAACCTACTAATGCTCCTTAGCCTTTTTCAGTTTTTTTCCTTTTGGAAACACCAAACCCCGTTCCTATCACTGTTCCCTCGAAGCCTCAGCTCAGGTAAGGCAAAATGGCTTCTTACAGACACACCATGTATAACACATGCACAGACCTGTTCACTGTCTCAACAGAATACAACAGAAAGAGCAGCAGGAAGAATCCCCAATTCAGGGAAGTACATATTTGCTACTGTATAAATTTTCTTAATAAGAATTATCTCTGATATGGGTGCAAGTAGCTATTCCCTAACTTCTGAAGTAGTTTACTTCACAGTCTTTTAACAACCTCCCAGTGGTTTTCATGGAGTACAGACCAAGGTAAAGAGTGAGGATGAAGTTCCTGGAGTAAGCTTGTCTGAAGGGGATAGAAGGGAACAAGGAGGTGATTGTACCACCTCTTTCTCAATTAGTGGTTTTCTCCAGAAAGAGGTGTGGCAATGTCTTATGCTCTTGAAGTGTTGCTTGGAAACCAGATGACCTTGTGCCTTTATGGAGCCTGGTATGGTGTTAGTAAGGAGCTTCCACCAGAGCCCAGTGACTTCACAGGTGTGATTCTGCTCTCTGCCTCTCCTCCCTGAGCAGAAAGCCAATGTTACTCTTTTCATTTTACAGGGATGCAGACTGAGAGATGGCTGCACAAAATATACATTTGCTTATATACAGTGAATTTCCATAGCTGCTGAGCATACAAGACTGTGAAATTCTGTATTCCAAGGTATCTTTTCTCTTGAATTGGAATCAAGAGGAAGGGACAAAAATCTGCCTAAACTGTTATTTCTGAAATAATGGAGGAAGATGCATTTTGTGTCCATATTGCAGTAATGAGGAACGATTCATACAGATGCAGACAGAGATGCACACAGAGGTGGAGATTGTGTTGAGGAAGGAGCGCAGAGCTGGGCAGAGGACCTCTTTATTAGCCATTGACAATTTATAGGTGTTACTGATGCGGGCCTGGAGTGAGAGGTTAAACAAGATGTTTTATCAATAATTGTTATTAAAAATACACCACACTCTTGTCTGTTTCAGTTACATTCCCACTCATTCATAGACCAGGCTCAACAACATTCACACATCACAAGTATTTGGGGGTGGTTATCTGACCCAACACACCGTTCTCACAAGTCTGGGCTATCACTCTTTGTGGTTATGAAAAACATACTTCAGTACAATCTGTCCAAGGCCCTTTATATATTGACAAGTTGCTGTGATCTGATTATGTTAGTAATCACACAATGTTAGGGATTGGAAGGAACCTTGAAAGATCATCCGGTCCAATCCCCCCGCTGGAGCAGGAACACCTAGATGAGGTTACACAGGAATGTGTCCAGGCGGGTTTTCTTCTTTGACCATCTGGGTAGCTATATTAGTGTTCATCTTCCTTTATCATCAAGGTGGCTGGAACCGCACATCTTGCTTTCCCACACATATATAGACTATATTTTATCATTCAAGTTATCCCAGATTTAAAAAAAAAAAAAGTTGATATTTTTGTTTCAATTGATTGAAACGGTAAAAAAATTGAAATAACGGAAATTAATTAGAAGAATCTAGACTTTAAAACAAAACAACCCAAAAAACCAACAATGCAATGAAGCTGAACTGTTACAGATGAGTTGTAAAAGAAAGAGTGCAGAAGCTCTAGAAGAAAATCTCCTTCGCACTTAAAGAATTATAAAATTAATTGTTAATTCTATTACATTCTGCATGCTTAGGTGTACGCTATCATGGATACATCCAACAGATATATGGTGATCAGAAAATACTATAACCATGTTTGAAGTCTGTCTCTATCTGACTGGTGTCAATGTTGTGATAATTTTTCACTTCAGTCTGTGCTCTTCCAACAAACCTGTTGCCCAAAGCCTTAGAGTAATCACCTCAATCACCCTTTCTCTAGGTGTAATGACAAAAAGTAACACCTGTTTGTTCAGGAAATGAAGCCAGTCTTAGACTCTTTGGCTGTATCCTTACTAGTAAATTAAGTATGCTCACTATTAAATTTCATCTCTTTCCTAGACATTAAAACCACCAAAAAGCACAAAACTGCCTATGTCTGTGCTTCCTTCAGAGACTGCCTGTGGCAGGTGAACACAATAACTCCTGAAGGGTACTGAGGAGGTAGGCTCATGGGAGCAGGGCACAAAGCATGGAGGCACCATCCAACAGTTTGGTGTTATGGATAGCTATGGGCTAGTGCTATTTAACTTGCTGGAAAAGATAAAATTGTAAAGTTAAAATTGTAAAATAACAAGTCACCATCTCCTACAAATCTGTTTTCCTTGAGCTTGGAGATGGGAGGGAGGATGAAAGGAACCTCATCTGTGGCTTGGGTGCATCACTTACTACTAATCACATTGCTCATTGTACAGATACTGTAGTTTTGAGGATCGTATTTGCAATAGAGAATGGATGTCCAAAATAAGTTTTTAAATCCCCTACCTGTATTGGTCTACCAGTGCTTTAATTTCCATAAATGCACATAACACAGCTTTCTACAATACTAACTGTAGTACTAACTGCAGTAGTAGTACTACTACTAGTAGTAGCTGTACTTTCTCCAGTACTATCTGAAACAGGCACAGGCTGAAGCATAGAAGGTTCTGTCTGTATATGAGGAGAAACTTATTTACTTTGAGGGTGCCAGAGCACTGGAACAGGCTGTCCAGAGAGGTTGTGGAGTCTCCTTCTCTGGAGACATTCAAGACCTGCCTGGACGCATTCCTGTGCAATCTGCTGTAGTTGAACCTGCTTTGGCAGATGCGTTGGACCAGATGATCTCCAGAGGTCCCTTCCAAACCCAACTGTTCCGTGATCCTGTAACTGGACTCCTGTATGATGTAAGAAAGACAGACTTTCAAAAATACCATCGCTTACCTCTCATGCCAATTTTTCAAAGGTAATAGTTTCCCCTACCTCCTTCCCAAGCTTTTAGTATTCTGCTATTTTTACAAAAAAAGTTGAATTTCTCACTAAAGAACACAGAGAAAAAGTTTTAAATTATTTATTTTTTATAGTAATAATAATTTAATTTTAGTAATAGGCAAACCAGCTTATTTTTGGTGACGCTTACCAACAGCCAGCAGATTTACAGCAAGGAGATGTTTTACCCAGACTCACAGATACAGCACATGTGTGTAATGACATCACTGGTAATTACATGAGAGATGGTGTAATGTGAGCATAACAAATATTTTAGTTTAGGGGATTTTTCAATGGTTTCTTTTGTGAATTTAAGCAATTTCATTTGTCTATAATCATGAATAGTAGTAAACAAAAGATGAGATATTGTAGCAGGAACTTAGGCAGCCTGACTGTCCTGGCTAAGACACTCCCTCTGTTCCACTCTACCAGGAGAAATAGCTTCTCAATGAGCAGTTTCTCCTGAATCACCCATAACTGGAATGACTCTTTTTGTTCAGGTTTATTTGTCATCCCCTTTAAAGTGCTGAAGGGCTTCTATCTAGCCAGTTATATCCGTTGGTTTGCCCTCCAGCCTCTTTTACCTGTTGCTTAGATAGCAGGTAGTGAGTTTCTCCCTCTTCCTAGGCTCCAGAGTTTTCCCAATCTTTTCTAAGCACCAGTAATGCATTTTCTCACTTCCCAGGTAGCATCTGGCTGCCTGTTCCTTGGCAGGGACTCATACCCACAAAGCTCCTGCCCACCACAGCACCCTCGGGCATTTCACAGAGCTGAGCTAAGGAAGGCTTGTTATCAGGGACCACCTTCGGCCACACCCTACAGCCCTCCCAGTTTTTCCACTGAAGGGATGGGACAATACTGGTGTGAAGGGGATGAGTCCCATGCTCCCTTGAGGGCCCATCTTTCTCAGGAAGGGCTTCTCATTTGGAGAAAGTGACTTTCTGATTGTCTTCATACAGACACAGGGCTTAACTTGCAATATAAATGAAAACAACTGTTAGCTATGCATAGAAAAACAGATGACCCAGTACCTCCTCTGTGTGCCTTACTGTTAGGTGAGGGGGAGTGTAGGAATTTTTAATGAAATGGTAGGTATGTGATCAAATTATAAACAATTTTCAGCATAACAAGAAAGAATTTCTCCTTAATATTACACCTCACTAATCTTCATTTTATGGCATCAGCAGCTGTGTCACGTTGTAATGAAGGAAAAATACATTGTGCTTTTTGGTGTCTTTCTGCGTATTTTAAATGCATAAACAATAGCCATCATAATTTGAAAAATATTTGCAGGAAACGTGCTTTTACTTAGCAAAGTACTGCTATTAGCTATTCTGGCAAAGTTAGTATAGTGTAATAGGATATCATTGTTTTGGAAGAACTGAGAAAGAATATTTCCTAAACAGGAAACACTGTACTTGTGTTTTGCCTATTTCTTTTGAGCCAATTTATAATAATTAGTAAGTTTAGGAAAAGTATCATCATTGTCTTTCAAAAAGTTCACGAAGATACACAAGCATTTATATTCTGCAGATGTGAAGACGAATGCACAGAAAAGTAAAAAAACACAGTCAATATGGAATTGAGGTTCTCTGGCAGAAGTGAAAATCAAAACAACACAAAGCTGATTAGAACCTATTGCTTCATCTTCATACATTAAAGCTTGTATTTCAGGGATTTCAAATTTAGAGTTATTTTCCACTTATTTACAAATACCAGATGTTTCCAATAGCAACATACAAAAATCCCACTACTTAAGAGTGCGAGTATCACTCATGTTAGATGAGTGTCCTGTAGGAAGGAACCATATCTCTAAATAGCAAATAAGTGAAAGCCTCTGAAAAATGTTTGGAGGCATCTGGAAAACAGCATAACATAGCTCCAGGAAGATAAGTCTGAGAAAATATTTGAATTGCTTTTGACCCTATTCACAGCCTTTCATACTATTAATTTCCATGGTTTTTTTTGGTTGGTTGGTTTTTTTTTGTGTGTATTTTTTTTTTTTGGGGGGGGGAGGGTGGTGGTGTGGTTTTTTGTTTGTTTGCTTTTTTGTTGTTGTTTGGTTTGGTTTTGTTGGTTTGGTTTGGGTTTTTTGTGTGTTTTGGTTTGATTTTTGTTTCTGTGGGTTTTTTTTTTTTTTGCAAAGTTTCAGTTGGCAGAACCATACAGCAGATAGTAGAAAGTTCTGATACCTGTGTCTGTCCATTTAGGGCAAAATAGAGAACAAGGAGCAGCTGAGAAAGAGATTTCCCATTTTAACCTTTTGCATTTAAACTTGTTAGAATACTAAAGCTTTGCTGGGGCATTTCATCCTGTTTTAAAGATAGAAGAACACTTCTGCTAGTCAGAAAGCTACTTTTAGTCTTTCTTGAAATTAAGTGAATCTTATTTTGGTCATGTGATGCATTTTTTTCTCTCAAAGGCTGATTGGTAATAAAGGTAAGGAACTAAAACAGCTGAGTCAAATCTATCAACCTTGATAGTAGTTCTTTTAGGGGATCATGCCTCTGAACTCAGATCTTTGAACTGTGAGTTAAATCCCACAGTGGTTAGTATATAAGACAAAATCTAGGCTTCCAGCGGTTCTAACAAACAGATCTAAAAAGCAGTATGTCTTTTTTTTTTTTTTTTTTTTTTCCAGTGGGGGTGTGGGTAGGGAAAGATTATTCTATCAAGTAGGCAAGTTACTATAGCTGACAGATTTTTCTACCTGCAATTCCTTCATCAGGTATGTCTGTGTAAAGAAACAACACATCTCTTGTGCCACTTACCTAAGGTGAGCCTCTTTAGTAAACACACATTTAAAAAACATGATGGTGGGCAAAACTTGCAGAAAATCCTTACAAAAATGGTTTTATTCACTTTAATTGGATGTGAAAAGTTTCTAAATCAACCTACTTGTTAAAAAATGGGGGAAATAAAATGTAAACTTGGTGTCAATACAGATTTTTTTAAAGAAAAAATAGATTTGGCTATGAAATGAACATGCATTAAAATGAGATCTGCTCATTTTTAATTATGTGTAAGATCCTGTCATCATGCTGGTCATGTGGTATCCTTATTTCAAAATTAGCACGCTCTAAGTTCACAAGTTAGCTAGGTTCATTCTAGGGAAAATGCAGAAATTTCACTTTATAGAGAAAAAGGTAGGGTAAAGACAAGCATCTTAAGAAAAATTAGTCACTTGGTATTGCATGTTCAGTTCATAATTCCTTCACCTTGTTCCTTTTAATCTAAACAGTTTCTTGTGATTAACAGTTATTATTTTGAGCTCTTTGTGAAATTCAGAACAGTCAGTATTCACTTATTGTTATTTTGCTTTCCAGGGTGGAATGGAGCAGAAGTTGAGTACATTTAGGATTTACTTGTTTATTGTTTTAGAGAACATGTATAGCATCACTTCATCTTTCAACAGAATAAATGTAATGTAGCCAGGATTCACCCAGCATATAAGTGATGAACAGTTGCACTCTCTTAACCTCAGTTCGTTAACTGGATAACTTACATGCAAGGAATACTGCTTAACGGAGATAAACCATTAAAACAGTTTCAGATAACCCTTGGTTTAATAGTGCCTGGTGTTTCTGAAATGCATTCTTGGAGATGGATGCTTTTACTGTTAAAGAGGAAAAAACTACTAGTGAGGTTATTTTCAGTTACAATACAGGTGAAAAAGCTGAAATGCAGAAGCTGTTTTTTTAAAAGCTTGGTTCTTCACAATCTTTTTAACTCCAATTAGTATAACAAAATAATAGCCTCTGAGTTCTTAGCCTGGCTTTTCACTAGTGCCACCAAGATATTGATTCTTTCAGGTAATAACAGTCACTATCTTTAAAGAGATAAAATGACCTATTAATTTCAATAATATAGGTCAAATTTATACTTATGTGTCATTCAAAATTAATACATAGGTATTGCTTGAAAATATGAACCGTTAACTACAGCTTTATTGAAGTCTTTGCTGGGAATGCTGCTCCCATCAAAGTCAGTACTTACTGACTGTATTAAAGTGCATTGGACATGGAGATACTCAGAACTCTTGGAAAATCGAATAACTAGAGGTTATACATCTTATGATGCAAACAATAATGGTCAATTCTTTATATAGTCAAATCCCATTGTCTTATTTGTGTAGGCAGACCCACTGAAGTCCTGAAGCAATTGGAAAAGTCATCTTACCTTCCTTTCCTGGAAGGGACAACACATGAATACACAAGCGGAGATACCTTTTACGAGTAGTGTTCATCGTGTTACTGCAAATGGTAATGTATAGATGTTGCTACACACTTTTGTATAATGCTTTCATTCTTCTAATTGTGTTACTTAAAATGTTTCACATAATGAACATGGAGCTGAAAGATATTTAAAACTTTGCAACAAGGACTGTTTATTAGAACTGTGTTTGTACTGAGGAATTATCACTGTGTTTGCCATCTGATTATAAAAATACTCCTCTGTTCAGAAGAATATCACAGAATCACAGAACATAAGGGATTGGAAGGAACCTCAAAAGATCATCTAGTCCAGTCCCCCTGCCAGAGCAGGAACACCTAGATGAAGTTACACAGGAATGTGTCCAGGTGCGTTTTGAATGTCTCCAGAGAAAGAGACTCCACAACCCCCCTGGGCAGCCTGTTCCTGTGTTCTGTCACCCTCACTGAGAAGAAGTTTCTTCTCATATTTAAGTGGAACCTCTTGTGTTCCAGTTTGAACCCATTACCCCTTGTCCTACCATTGGTTGTCACCGAGAAGAGCCTGGCTCCATCTTCGTGACACTCATGCTTTATATATTTGTAAACATTAATCAGGTCACCCCTCAGTCTCCTCCAAGCTAAAGACACCCAGCTCCCTCAGCCTTTCCTCATAAGGGAGATGCTTCACTCCCTTAATCATCTTTGTTGCCCTGCGCTGGACTCTCTCCAGCAGTTCCCTGTCCTTCTTGAACTGAGGGGCCCAGAACTGGACACAATATTCCAGATGTGGTCTAACCAGGGAAGAGTAGCGGAGCAGGAGAACCTCTCTGGACCTACTAACCATTGCCCTTCTAATACACCCCAGGATGCCATTGGCCTTCCTGGCCACAAGGGCACAGTGCTGGCTCATGGTCATCTTGTTGTCCACCAGAACCCCCAGATCCCTTTCCCCTACACTGCTCTCTAATAGGTCATTCCCCAACTTATACTGGTACCTGGGGTTGTTCCTGCCCAGATGCAAGACTCTACACTTGCCCCACATTAGAATTATTACTAAGTGACTATTTTCTTTCTAGCTTTTAAATATTGGGCTCACTGCATCACAAGCTTTCTGGATCACATCAGTATTAATCAAATTTTAAACCCGTTACATGAAAAGTTTGATTTTGGCCTCCTACCTGGTTCTGTGGTTCACATGGCATATTTGGCATTGTGGGTTTTTAGTAAAAGGTGAAGTGTTGTTTTCTATGTCTTAATGGAGTGACACAAAAATCTGTAAAAGTAAGGAATTAAGTATGTTTCTATATTTTTATTTAATATTTGCTTAATTAACAGTCTGCGTGTGTAATATACTTGCATAAGTATCTTGCATTCTACTCCTAGAACAAATGAAAGTCAGCACATTTCAAGTGCCTGCCAAAATACATTTTCAACTTTTGATCTTGTACTTCATCCCATCATCCAAGTTTGCAGTAAATAATTTAAATTCATTATACATTTTTCATATTAAAATTAGTTCTAGGACTTGTACTTAAATATGGATGGTTAGTATTTCATGAGAGTTAAAATGTTTCTGGTGTAATTTCTTATATGTCAGCATTTCCCACACATTTTGCTTTCACTGTTTTTATTCAATTATTTTGTCTACTGATGTAGACAGTCCCTGAATATGGAATGACCTATCTCTCTTTAGTTATCTCACAGTCTGTAGTCTGACCTACACCAAACAGAACCTTAAATTACATATAGTATTCAGAATATTACATTTCAATGAAAGTGCTAAATGTGTCTTTCTTGTCCCTTCATCAGACTACCACAGTCATTCAAACCCAGTAATTCTTGGCTTGTTCTTAAATCTCAGATGTTGTCTAAATTCCACATTAGTCACCCTTGGCTTATATCATGGTTCATTGAAAGGACTTTTAAAAATGTGTGAGCACCTGTGGCAAAAATCTTGACCTACTTTTGTAAGTTTGCTTAACAAAAGAGAACTGTTCATATGGGTATATCTTCTGCCCCATAGTAATTTCCAATGTAAATTTCATCGTAACCTCCTATAGCAGTTTTCGTAAACAAACATGTTCAGCTCAGCCTTCCTAGTTTCAGAAGCTGTTTCTATTAAATATTGTGGCAGTTGTGCATCCCACAATGAGATGCAGAGCTTTCAATAGGGCAGTTGATGGCTCTTCAGCAGCTTTTGTGCCTCACTGTACCTGTCCCCATGTACACCCGTTGGTGGGTGCTGACAGTCACATCCTCCCCCCTACCTGGGCACAGTGAGTCCTCACATTCAGCTCCCTCTACTAGGGGAGTAGGAGGGGAGGGACACTTGGTCAACACACAGCACCTTTAGCCAAGGAGGAAGCTTCTGGACCATGCTTGTAATGACCATGGCCAGATATCACTGGGTTACAAAATGGGGCTGCTGCTGAAGACCCCCTTGGAATGGTCCTCTTGGAGCAGAGGGACTGTGAACAGAGCTCTCCCCTTAGAATTGGACACTATCTAAGGAGAATTCCTGGGATTGAGAGCCCTCACCTTCTCCCTGGTCAGTGTTATATCCTTGAGTGAGTCCTTGCCTACCCTGGGCAGGTGATTACTTCTTCTGGGTACCCTTGAGTGAAAGTGGCCTCTTGTTTTGTGAGTACATGCATGCTGTGAATCCGCACTATTCTTACGTGTCTTACAGTAATAATATCCTCAACTGGTGTCCAAACCTGTGCTTTATAATGTTGTCAGAGTGCTGAATAATTTTGGATAAATCCTGTTCCTAGTTGTTTTTCTTTGCTGAATGGTTATGGCTAGAATAAAGTCTGTTTGGAGCTTGTTCCCTGCCTAAACTGACTTTTGGGGTGCCTCCATGATGAATATCAATCATGTTAATGCTCTCACTCCCTTCTGTGCTCTATATACTTCTGAAGATGCAGATACAGCTTGGGTTTGGAAGACCAAATGACATGTTTTACCAAAAAAAAAAAAAAAAAAAGCTATAAATATTGCTTCACAAATTTGAAATTCTGGCAATCCTCTGTCATCTTGTTCTTCATGACAGACAATTACTATGTTTATGCTAGGATTTCTTCCTCAGTAATAGAATACATATGGTTTTATCAGCATAGTTTAATCCCCACACAAGCAAAACAACCTGTGTTAGTAGAGGCATTGTTTTGCTGATATAAACTCTGTGTACACCAGGAGAACCAGCTTGTGTAGTTAGGCTGTGCATGGCAGGAACCTTATCACAAACCAAAGTCACATGCCAAGCAGGCTTGCAAATTCCTTTAAATTAATCACCACATGCTATGAATGGTCCTGTTAACTTTGCTGAAACAGCTTCGATGCTCATGACCTATAAAATATAGTGTGTTAGAAGAGCTCTTGATATGAATTTTGAAAAGTGGTTTGCCACTGACCTCTGTAAGGTAAGGACATCATCTCAGCTATTTGCTGGGTCAAACCCTTGCTTTTCATGAAGTGGAAATGGCATTATACCATCTTTTAAGAAACAATTAGAGATATACATCAAACCCATTTCCTATTAGTACTTTAAAGTTATTTCCCCAAGGACTATCACAGCTTTTCCTGTGGTTACTAAAATTGGTGTGGTTATGGTCACCGGAAGGAAATAGATGGATCATATATGTAGCAACACAACCAGAAAGCTATTAGGAGGACTGATACAGAATCATAGAATCATTTAGGCTGGAAAAGACCTTTAAGATCATGAAGTCCAACTGTTAACCTAACATTGCCAAGTCCACAACTAAACTGTGTCCTTAAGTGCCACATCTATACATCTTTTATATACCACCCGGGATGGTGATTCAACCACTTCCCTGGGCAGCCTGTTCCAATGCTTTACAACCCTTTTCGTAAAGAACTTTTTCCTAATATCCAACCTAAATGTCTGCTGGTTAAAGTTGAGGCCATTTCCTGTTGTCCTATCACTTGCTACTTGGGGAAAGAGACCAACACCCTCCATGCTGCAACCTCCTTTCAGGTAGTTGTAGACAGTGATAAGGTCTCCCATCAGCCTCCTTTTCTCCAGGCTAAACAGCCCCAGTTCCCTCAGCTGCTCCTCATAAGACTTGTGCTCCAGTCCATTCACCAGCTCATTGGTTTTCTTTAGACCTGTAGTGCTGCCTGGGATTGTCGCGATGCAAGTGCAGGACCCGGCACTTGGCCATGTTAAACCTCACACAATTGGCCCCAGCCTAATGATCCTGCTGGTGCAGATCCCTCTGTATGGCCTTCCTACCCTCCAACTGATCAACACTCCCACCCAATTTGGTGTCATCTGTAAACTCACTGAGTGTGCACTCAATCCCCTCAGCCAGATCATTGATAAAGAGATTAAACAGAACTGGCCCCAATACTGAGCCCTGGAGAACACCACTTGTGACCAGCCACCAGCTGTTAATAGATTCGACTCCATTCACCACAACTCTTTGGGCCTGGCCATCCAGCCAGTTTTTTACCCAGATATGGATGAATTGATAATGTCCTGCTACTTAACTGTGTTCCTCTTTGGACACCCATAGTACCTAATGTATTACAAAGCCAGAAAATGCTCAGAATAGCTGTGCAGAGTGGGGACTTTAGCCACAGAACACTCAAATGAATTGAAAAGTAATTTCAGATCATTAATATAGCCTTAAGTGTGTGTTGTCAAGGTGGCCTGAAGTTGTGTCATTAACTCTATACACTTGTTTTCATGTTGCTTTGGGTTCACATCTTATCTTGTTTTCCTAGATACTGCTACCCATCATATTTTTGGATTTTATATATTGCTTTGGAACTTGTATATGATTACTTTGGTCAGAGCTTTCTTGTTATTACATGTGTTTGAAGCACACACCACAGTGGAGTCCTGCAGTCCTGAGATGTTTTTGGTGACTTTTCCTGACTGAACAAACCTGTTGCCTTCTAGACACTACTGCAACATGTGTCTGATGTGAGTTAAATTGATCAATATGTAGGTTATAAATTACTATTTTGACAAAGATTTTAATAATGGCACTTGAGAGCGTGGGCCATTTTGGTACTACAGTCCTGGTGGCCGTACCTGGATGCATCAGACTTGGGTCCTTGGCTGGTGCCATGGTTCACAGTCAGACCAGGTGGTAAGCTCTGCCTTGCCTTTCCTGTTTATGGTTTTGGAGTTGGCAACAGATGGCGAAATTAACTGAGAGGCATGGGGTATGCTCTGACACCCTGCTCGGGAAGCCTCATTTCTGCAGCATGGGTCAAGGTAAATAAAAGGACAATCTCGAGGATGAGGTATGGAAAAGAGGTTGCAACACAGCCAAGATTGTGATGGAAACCTAGAAAAAACACCACTGCTGTTAGAAATTGTAACTGGGGTTGATGCTCCCAGCCGAGCTGAAGATAAATAAGACCGTAACAGTTAAGGAGGTTCTGTCAGGTTTTTTTGTTTTTTTTTTTTTAAAGATGAAACTGTCACGTGCTTTTCTAATTTTTTCAGTTGTTGATTTGTAGTAATTTTTCCAGTTGTTGATTTTTAGTAATTTTTCTAGTGTTTGTTGTTTTCTAGTAATTTTGCCAAATGAAAACAGGTTCTACAGCATATATATACCTGCAAAATACATTAAAAATCCTACTGTTTGCTTGGACATTGAGACTTTTGTAAAAAATTGGTGCATAATGTCGGTTCCTACAATAATTTAAATCTCCTAGAGGAAAATCCAGAATCAAATGCAGGCTCTAAAACCACTTGCCAGTACTCTTTCTAATGACATTTAAACATAATTCTGCATATTTAATTTTTCATGTAATTAATTGCAGAATAATTTGACTTGTGTTGGAAATGAGATTTCAAAATTTGCAAAACGACAATCCAAACATCTAGTTTCCAGGCTGCAAAAACTCATCGAGTTTCTTTCAAAAACGCAACGCGCAGAAATGGCTGTGTGTACGTTAAACATATTTCCGCTCTCCAGGTCGTACTTCAGAGCCGTTTGTGTCAATTCAATGAAG
This sequence comes from Patagioenas fasciata, assembly GCF_037038585.1. Lineage (NCBI taxonomy): Eukaryota > Metazoa > Chordata > Aves > Columbiformes > Columbidae > Patagioenas > Patagioenas fasciata. Next base: position 57,749,601 of record NC_092560.1, on the reverse strand, counting down.
ACGGTAGTTTTTTGTTGTTTGCTTAAATGGCGGCTATTGGTTCCCTTACTGGCGCCGCAGTTTCACCCTGTCCGCTGCCTGTGCGAGCTGTGCTCCGCCTGGCTGAGGTAACGGAGGCCCGGGGTCTCCGCTCCGTCCGCAGGTACAGCCAGCGCTGGGGACCGGCGCCCCCGGGTGCCCGCTGCATCCCCGCCGCCCCCGCACCTCGTCACGGCGGCAGCGGGGTCTCCCTGACACCGACCGGGCCGCGCTCGCCGACCGTTTCCGCACCGTGTACGCGGCACACGGACCTTCTGGCGGCCAGCCGGGGCCCCGCAGCACCCGCCTGGGCGAGTCCGACCAGCCTGCGGCCTGAGCCCGCGCCTTGGTTCCGCTGACTCGGTGCGACACCTCAGCGTTGTAGGGGTGCTGCCGCGCGGTCTGAGAGCTGCGCCGCTGCACGGTTAACTACGGCGGCGCCGGGGACTCCCGCGGGCGGGGCAGGGGCGGGGGCGGGCCGCGCTGGGGATTCCCCCGCAGCCCCGCGCGGAACTTTCGGGATCGTTCCGTGACGTCACGGCAGGGGGGCTCCCTCCGGCCGGGGGGGGCGGGGGCGGGGTCGCACCCTCGGCGGCCGCCGGGAAGCCCCGCCCCGGGCTCCCGCGGGGTCGCGCGGCGGCTCTCGCGAGGCTTGTTCGCGCGGAGCATTGCGACTCGGAGCGACGCCATTTTGGGAGCGAGGCGAGCGGGGTGTGTGTGCGTGCGTTTGTGTGCGTGTGTGTTTGTGTGTGTGTGCGTGCGCGCGCGCCACTCTCGCGCGCGCGGCTCTCGGGGGTGGGGGGGGCAGCCCCCAGGGCCGGTGTGTCCGCGGCCGGGGGTGGCAGGGGCGGGCAGGGGGCGCGGAGCGGCCGGGGTGGGTACTGGCGTGCGGGGCGCCGGGCCGCCGGGCCGCCGGGCCGCCCCGGTCCCTCCCCCGCCGCGCCGCCGGGCCCGCCCTCGGGGAGGGCAAGGAGGAGCCGCCTCCGGGACCCCGGCGGCGCTGAGCGCTGCGCGGGGGCGGCGCGGTCCCCCCGGGCTGGCAGGGCAGACGCCAGCGCGGGCCGGTGGATTCCTGCCCGGTGCCGCGACAGAGGCCGGCGGTGGCTAGGGAGCTGGGGCCCTGCCCGGGCCCTCGTTGGACCGTGGGCCCCGGAGCGGCGGGGCTTTCCCCGGGCGCTGGAGTTTCCCCAGGTGCTGCCGCCGCTGCTCTGCGGGCTCGTCCTGTGCTCCCGCCTCGAGTCCCCTGCCCAGGTCAGCGCCTCCTCCCCGGCTGCTCCTGCAGACCTGTTCATCCTCCCCAATAAAATGAAAAATGTCCCTTTCTGTTCTTTTTTTTTTTTTTTTTCTTCTTCTTCTTTCCCTCGGGTGTGAGAGGTAGGAGAACGCTGTCATTGACAAGCTGCGTTCTCTGGGACGTGGGTGAAGGTTTAACCGAGACTTCTGCACTCGGGTTCGTCTCCCAGATTGTGTGCGTGTTTGGTTTTAAGAGATTCGGGTCTGCGTGTTCGTCTGACGCCAGTTCGGATTTCAGAGGGGAATACTAATTGTTCTGGTTCTTTTTTCCGTAGGCAGTGTGGATTACAGGAGTCCTGGACGTTTGCAGCCTTCTGCTTCCGCTGGTAGGGAGAAGGTGGAGACTGACCTGCAGCACCTGCTTCTTGCGAAAGGGGGGAAAATCAGACACTGTCTGGCATTATTTTTCCAAGTGCTTCCTCCTGAAGAGACTTCTGAAACAACCAATAGGCGTCTGAGAAGTGAACTGGAAGTTTGAAGTCGTGAGGGTTTTTTTTCCTAGCAATGTCGAGCACCTCATTCTTGGTTTCTTTTGTCCTCATGGCTTGGATATGTGGCTAAATTTATCAAGTTCTGAATACTTCAGCTACGAAAATAAAGTGCTTTTTTGCTTTTAGATACCTTTTTATTCTCGGCAGCGTCCTGTCTGAGTCATAAATATAACCAGTGCTTTTAGCTGGCTCCAGGTTAAATGCAGCCTGAGTCACTGTGTAGACATTACTGGAAAGTTTAATGGCAGATATTTTCCCCATTATCTTATTTTTTAAATTTTCTGACATAGCTTCTGTCATTTTGCAGTGAGACCTATTTTCTAAATGAAGAATCTAATAGACATTTGTTTATCATTTTTTCTTTTATATTTTATTTAATTTTTTTTTTTTTTTTTGAAAAATCATGTTGCCAATAAGCAGTATGGAGGAATCCAGATAGCTCTTGCTTACAAATGTGTCTGTTACCCGAAGCTAGGGAAGTTCTACAATTCAGATGTGAAAACTGGATTTTCAGTTTCACAGTTTTTGGTGTAAAAAGTGTATTTATTTCATCTGGAGCTGATGCTTCTTATAGTGATATGTACCTGGAATAGACAAGAGAAGAAGCTGTCAAAGAAAAAGGAAGCTTTCTAAGACGGTTGACAAATTTTGGAAGTAGCCTTCTGGAATCTGTAAGCAAGAAGGATGGGTAGCTGATTTCTGTGAGGTCGCATCTATGTAAAACAGCTACGAATGTAGTATCAACAAGAATTTGGGATATATAGCAAGGAAAACTGGAAAACTACACGTCACACAGTACTAACACCTTGTGCAGTCCTTTTGGATTAGGTAAGTAGTGTTCATAAATGAATTTATACTTCAATAAGTGTTTTATCAGTAGAATGGTTAAACCAGTAATGTTTAGTGCCTAGTTTTTTTTTTTTTTTTTTTGAGTATGTTGAAATGAGCTTGCAGAACAAACAACAAGTAAAAATTATTTAAGAATTTGAAGAATACACATACGAGGAGAAATGTGTAGGTAGGGGAGTGATTTTTCAGGGACATTAGAAAATAGGTACATCTAGGTTGAATCCTGTTTTTCACAATATTGTAATATCAACAATGAGCTGTTATACTTATTGAACAAGCTTGCTGGATGGCTTGCACATCTCAGTCTTTGCATTTGTATTAGATGTTTTTGTAGCATGAAGGTACTGATAATATAGTTTTGTGTGTGTGTGTTTTTTTTTTTTTCATTTCCTTCTGTCCTTTTTTGTCACATATGGAAGTGATATTTTTTACCAGAGATTAATTTACTGCATATGCAAACTAGCTTTTTCATGTGTTGGTGTTATAAGGTTGATTTCAGAGTATTTCCTGTTCTGTAATGAAAATGAATGAGTCTGGTCTGCAGGTGTAATGTTAAAAAAAGCTCCACCTTTTTGGAAGGATTCAAAACAAAATCTAGTGGTGTATTAACTAGTTCTCCATGTTATTTTTAGATGTATTGCTGTCTCCTTCCTCCCATAGTTGTTAAATGTTTCTGAAGATATAGTTTAAATGTTGAAATCAATATATTTGCAATATGTTTTGTAGGTTTGCATTCAGCTGAATTGCTACTGCCTCAAAGAAAATGAAGATGGACAGAGCAACTTAATTCAAAAGTCAGTGGTAATTTTACTGAAATTCTTTGCCCCTCACCCCATCTTGATTATTCATAAAGCTTTAGATAATTAAAACATTGTTGGATAGCCTGTAAACTGAATGTCTGGTAAAGGTGTCACATTTACCTTAGTCACCACTTTCTAAAAATTTTTTCAGAGCTTCTGTAATACTGAAGTATTAGTAGTAGTGAGCTTATGAAAAAGAAAAGATTTTATTTAAGGTCAATGTGAAGGTGTTTGGCAAGATGGCTTTTGTTAAAGCCTTGTAGAACAAGCATATGAAGCTGTATCTAAAGATTACCACAGCGTTTCTTCCCCCTGTAGCTTGTTACTAATATTTTGACTACAAATGAAAGATTTGTATCTAAATGATTTTTTAAGATTCTTAGGCTCACTTGAAATAGTTCTGTGTATTGTCTTGTGAGTATCTGAAAACTGGTCTAGCTTCAGTATTTTGGTTTCTTTGTGTGGCCTTGCTGTTTGTTTTTTTAACTTCTGTTTCATTTTTGTTGTTTTGAAAACATGGAAATGGTGGAACATGAGTAGGAGTCTGTTTCTGTAACATCTTGTGGCTGTGTCTTGTGTCTGGGGATTGACTGAATGAACTGGGCTACATGTGAAGGAATCAAATCACCAGAGAAGAATGATCTTCCTCATTCCTTTAGTTAGAGTAATCCATATTCTGCTTGAAGGCATTTGGTAAATGGAAAGAGTTTAGGTGTGAGCAACCATTTCCTTTGTTTTTTGTCTATTACATGGTCATAAACAATAATAATACAAGTACTCCTTAACTCATAGAAAAAATGATGTCTCTCTTTTTTTCAACCTATTAACTTTCAGTGCTGTGAGGTACTTCTGTATCTTGAAAAGAGGCTCTCACTGAAACAAGGAGTTACATCCCTGCACTTAACTATTTTTGGTGATGTCTTTATCTGTACCCTTTCCCTTCTGGATGTTTTGAAGAGTTTGCTGGTTAGCTTCATTAAATTAACTCTATATTTACATCTCTCTGTTTGCTGATAGGATAATTCTTATTTTCTTTTCACGGTGTTTGCACTTGGGAAGTGCAGTTGTTCTTGTTCATATGCAAATGTATTTCACAAGGATTTAAGCATGTTTTACAGCTTCATACTGAAGTGAGGCCCATCGAGGAGAAAATGCCTAGCATGCTGGTCCACTTTAATTCCTTCTTTAGGTTTTATTTGTATAGCGCTGACAGTCTGTTAAGTGTTTTGCAGACAACTGTGAAGATAAGGTCCTTGCCCCTGAGAGCTTATACCTTAACCCTTGATGTAAACATAACTTTTGTACTGGAATAACCATCAGCTACATGGCTCTTTTATTAATTCATTTATTCTGGCAGAATCCTAAAATGTGTACATTCGTATTGATGAATTGCCTTGAATGGTGTGGGCTGCTCTGCTGTGTGAAAAAAATGTTGATGGAAGCTTTTAAGAGTAAGTGGAGTTTAAAACCGTACCAAAGATTAAGTGGTATTACATCTGTAAAATGATAAAGAGAAACTGTGTAGATATTTAGCTTTACTGGTAGAACTTCACAATTTAATGTGCTTTATGGTCCTTTTTTTTTTGTCCTCCATTCTAGTGAGATTTTTGTGTTTAAACTGTGTGGATAAAACATCGTAATACTGGTAGTTCATCAGTAACTTCTGGAGAAGTTGATTTTGTTTCTTTATTTTTTACTACTAGGAGTAAATTCTGTCCTGCAAGGAGAACTGTATGCAGACCTTATTATAAATGGACTTGAATGAGACTTCGCATGCTGTTTGGTTTGGTTCTAGGTACTGTGTGTGTTTGAGCAGTAGTAGTGCCGAGTAGCTGATGATGTTGCCCTGTGTGGTGCTGTTAGCTCTTTTCACAATCACCTCGTTTTGTATTTTTGATAAACATAGTCTGGGAAACAGATTAAATATATGGAATTGTTTTCCTATGTTACATACTCAGCTTATGTCAATCTGCTACCTTTTTCAACAGCTTTTTCTGAAGATCCTTGCAAAGACTCCAAAATGCAAAAGAATTCCTGGTGATTTTGTTACATAATGTATGCTGAATGGAGTAGTGATATTTTTGCACTAATACTTCAGCTTTTGGACTTTGAACCTTGCAAAGGGCAAGAGATTAGCGTTTATCTAGCTTTCTGCTAAATGGTACTGCAATTGTGTAGGGTTTCAAGCAGAAGGAACCTGGTTCTAGTTTACCTTCAAATATGAAGTTATTCTGTGTTACAAAATAGCTTGCTTTTTAAAAAATTTACGTTTTAGTACAGCACAAGAAGGAAAAACTGTTTTGGATAAAAGTGGTGATGAAGTTATTTGAAGCTCTCTCGTTGACTTTGGCTGTTTCTTAAACATTTCCTAGAAGATGTTTTGATTGTTGTGACATTAATATTTGATTCACAGAAGCAATGTTAACCCTGTTGCTTGTGAGCTATATGTATAGAAGAGGTGACTAAAACCACAGAGTTTACTTGCTATGCCGTAGCACAGTTAAGAAAGAAGAGGCTTCAGCTGAATTGTTCAGAATGTTTTAATGTCTGTTAATCTAGTGGGAGATAAGACCTTAAAGGTTCAGCTCCCTTTCCTTTTATTTGAGGTGCAAGTCTTTGACAATTTTGGAGGACCAAAGAACTTGAGAGAATTACCATGTGCTAATTTCATCTTGTTTGTAAACCAAATGTCTGTAAACCCTCTTCTACATTGAGGTGTAGTGGGAGGGTGACACGCATGCTTTCCCTTCAAAGTGTTAAATGGTTGGCTGTAGAGATTTAAGCTTTTTATGTTGTGGCTGTGCATTTATATGGAGAGAAAAGAAAGGAAATAAGTATTTTTTTTAGTTTAAGTAGTTGTCATGTATTTGCAGCAATTTGTGATCAGTAGAAACGCCTCAGCTTTCAAAAATTGAGTAAAGCTTGTGTTAGGGTTTGAATATTCTGTTCTATTAACTTGCAAATTTTGGTTAGCAAAACAACTTGAAATTAGCTGACTTTGCTTTGTTGAAACTAAATGAATCGCGAACTAAGGAAGATCTCTAATAAGCTGGGTCTCTAAAAGGGAGATTAAAATGGAGATGTGTAGGGTTTAAACAAAAGCATTGTTTAAAGCTTGCACTTACCAGCTTTACTTCAAATTAGCACAACTCTTGGCTGGAGATAACAGGGAAGGATCTGCTATCACAATGAATTTTCTCTTTAGAAGAAGACCTGTGTTTGTGGAGAAGGGAAAACTTTTCGTGGAGTGGTTTATTTTAAAGGCCTGCTTCATTTGAGAAAAATCCTGAACAGGAGAGATTGTGTAGTCTGGGTAGGGCTTGTGCATATAGTTTCTTTGCCTAATTTAGAGCAAAACTCTGTCTTTTGTGGCTGATGCTAAACAGGTGAAATAAACTTTTGAAGCTGGTCCAAAATGGGAGAACTAAAGGGTAAATTTATTCTGCAGCTCAGTTCCTCCTGAGTTGCTCTGTTTCAGTGAGTTTGCCTGCTGCTGCTTCTTCGAGAAAAAAAAATGACCTTGATAAAGAGACATATCTTATTCTTGTCATGAAATGCAGTACAATTTGTGTTTAGCATATCTTTGATAGCAAATGTTCAGTTTTATTTACCTCCTACAAAATTTTGTGCTTCCTTTTCCTTTTTTGTTAGATGGTCACTAAGATGTTATACCAACTTGCTTACTAGATGCTTCTGAAATTCATATACACACTTTGTTTGTCTTCTGACTTACTAAAGTTTTGATATACTTCCTGTAGCTCATTACCAGGGAAGGAAAGCAGCAACAGTAGGAACAAACTTCAGACACTGAATAATATATAACCTTTTATTTTTCATACTGTCATAACAACACTATAGTGTATTTAAATTTTGATGGCTTACAACCTTCTTTACCCCATTTATAAATATTATATGAAAAATTATGGTGACAGGATGAGGGGTGGGTTATCAAACAAGTGTGTAACTGAGGGTGGAGTTAAGATTCCTACATGTAATTAATGGATGTTAATAGTAATCTGTGAGGCATTAAGTAAAAGATCATAGGTATGTGCTACTTAGATATGCATACATGCTAATTTTAGGCTTTCCTGAAAACTATGTGTGTGTGTTTATCCATGTGGTTTTAACGTGTATTCTGTTCATGGGTTTCTCTATGCAAATCAATAGACTGAACTTCTAAACGAGTCTTCAAGGAGCATTGTGAAATTTGAATTCATCTCTCTCTTCTAGTTTCAGGAAGTCATGTCTGGAAGCTTCCCTTTTTTTTTTTTTCCCCCTCCTTGTTAGTAACTTTGCTACTCCACTCACAGGCTTCAAATATTCCTCACTATTTGAGTTTATATTGCTTTTTGTTTTAATTGTCTTCTAACAATCTGTGAAATACCCAGTGTCACAGGAACTTCCTCCTGTAAAATAATATAGGCTATCCACAGAACAGGAGAAGTATAGAAGCTGAAAACGCAGAACTGTTTTTCCTTGTATCTAGCTTCTGGTGAGATGGGTTCAGCTGTCAGGGTTTTTTTTTTCCTAATTTTTATTATTTTAAAACTTTTTTCCAATAAAATTTTGGTTGGCTCCATTTGAATTTGATGTATTTACTAACATGGTGACTCCATAAGATGGGCAGAAGCATAGAGTCTTTTAGTAAATTAAGGTTTTAGATTGTAGATGTTTCAGCTGTTCTACACTGACTAGCTTTTTTCTTATTATAGTGGTGTTACCATTTTTGTCTCTTTCCTCATGCTAGGACATTATGAAAAAGGAAAGCTGTTTTTAGTTATTGTAGTAGTTCAGACAAATAGTGCTACCAAATTGCATCTTGCTAACAGTAGTGAAACATGTCTTGGATATCCAAGATAGCTTTCTGGGCTAGAGAAGGATTTTTACTTTGTATGCTTGAAGAGACCTCTCTGAAGTTGGATCTCTTCAATACCAGTGGGACTGTCTTTCCTCTGCCAGCTAAATACTGGTTAGACAAGTTGAACAACGTGCCCTTGGAACTGGGTGGAGATGGTCTCTGATCTCATGTCCTCGTCATCCTAAAGTTCTTCTGTGTCTTATCCTCCACCCTTGTTGGAGGAAGGATCATGTTAAGCAATGTTTAAATAAGATAGACCTAAATCCATGGGGCCTGACAGGATGCTCCCATGAGTGCGTAGGGGGCTGGCTGGTCATTCCTGATTAGCTTTGAGAGGTCTCGCAGTGATTGAGAGAGGTTCTTGAGTACTAGGAGAGAGCAAATGTCAGTCTTGTCATCGAGAAGGGTAAGAAGGAGGATCCAAGGGACTGCGGGCTGGTCAGCCTTGCTTCAGTCCATGGGAAGGTGGTAGAGCAACTAATCCTGGAAACAGTTTCCAAACACATGGGAGGACAGGAAGGTGAGTGAAAGCAGTCATGATGGCTTTATGAAGGGGAAGTCATGCTTAACCAAAGTAGTGGCCCTCGACAATGAAGTGACTCGCTTGGTAGATGAAGGGAGAACAACAAAAGGTGATTTGATTGACTTCAGTAAGGCTTTTGACATTGTGTTCCATGGCATCCTCATAGAGAACCTAGCAAAGTTTGTGTGGAGAAGTGAATGATGCGGTGTGTCAAAACCAGACTGAATGGCCAGGCATAGCTCGTCAGGGTTGTGATCAGTGGCTGTTTGGTGGAAGTCATTGTTATGCCACAGAGTTCAATACTGGAGCCCATACTGTTCAACACCTTCATTAAAACCCTGAACAATGGGGCAGAGTTTACCTTCAGCAAGTTTGCACATGATGCAACATGGAGAGGAGTGGTTGAAACACTAATTGTTTGTGGTGCCATCTAGAGGAACCTGGACAGAAGGTCCTTATGAAGTTCAGCAAAGGGAAAATGTGCAGTCCTGCATCTGCCAGTACATGCTGGGGCCTGACTAGCTGGTGAACGGCTCTGCAGGGAGGGACTTGTGGGTGCTGTTGGACAATGAGCTGACTATGAGCCAGCAGTGCATCCTTATAACAAAGAAGGTTGACATCTTCCTGGGCTACAAGTGTTGCCAGCATGCTGAGGGGAATTCGTCTTTCTTCTCTACTCCGCCCTGGTGAGGCCACATGTGGAGTACTGTGTCCCATTATAGACTCCCCGATACAAGAAATACGTGGAAAGATGTGGAGTGAGTTCAGCAAAGGACCACAAAGATGATTAAGGGACTGGAGCTTCTTTCCTATGGGGAAAGGCTGATATTCTTTTTCATCTTCTAATGGAGTACAAATTGGTCCTCAGTCTTTCAGAACACTCTGGGTGTTATATTTTAATTTTTCAGAAGATACCTTCCAGATCTAAAATTAGTAAGTCAGCAAACTTGTATTTTTCTCATGTAAATTTTATGAAAGTGAATATGATGTAGGAGACTTGGTTGTTAATACTCTTGATGGGACTACAGACCGTTGGGACAAGAGTAGACAGTATGCCCTCCGAAGGATGTTACAAGGTAACAGTGCTTCCTTGCAAGGAGATCCTGTCTGTGGTAAAGTGAAGAGCTGTTGTTGAGATATTCTTTTTATTGTCTGTAATGGGTGTAAACCTGGGAAAATAAAAGGTTGGACTACATGTTTTTTCAGTTGATTCTTATGAGTTGCGAAATTTTTAATAGTGTCTATAGTTACATACAAAATGTGATACAAAATGCATTTCATCTACTTAGAGCTACTTAAAACAAATAATGAAAATAGTCTTAAAAAATCGCAGCAGTTAAATGTCAGTGCATGTTACCTTACATGCCGTAGTCCATTTAGGATTCTGTACTTTAATCAGGCTCGGTTTTTTTGTTATTTGACCTGTTTGTAGGAAACAAAACACGGAACTAAAATTCAGAATGCTTCAGTTACATCTGCTTGCTCTGCTGTCTGCCCATGGCATATACCACAAGATCATTTCTCCCCACCTCGTCTGCAGGCTCTCATGTCCACTTACGCAGCCAGTGCAGAGATTCACTTGAGATGATTTCTCATGGGAGTCACTTTTCCAACTCCTGAAGAGTATTATGCAATTCCAGAGATGCTCTATGGCTATTCTTAGTGTTGTGTAAATAGAGGAATAGAGAGAGGATTTCTATTGCTGGGAAGAATTGTTGAATGGAAGTGAAGCTAGAAGAAATTGTGGATAAAGGTTCGCCTTTATGAAGGAGCAGGAGTGATCACTTAGATTATCTTTTGTGAAAAGTTATTTTTTTGTTAAATCAGTTTATTCCAGACATCAGCAGCATTTGTTTTTTCTTGATGATGTGTTCAAGGCTAGGTTGAAGACATTTGTGAAAGAAATTATAATGTTCCACTGCATTATTAGGAGCAGTACAGGAGACATGTGAATTTCTAGGATATTGTCCTGGTTTTGTTAAAAAACAAGTTTCTCTTTTAGTGAATTTGCCTGACAGCTAAAGCTTTCATATTAGCTGCATTTTCCTGGAGAACCAGACACATGTTTTGGTAAACATAGCAATGGAATGCTAAGTTATTGATAAGCATGGATGCACCTCTCACAGGAGGGGAATGAGAAACAGGTGACCAAGAAACTGACCAACTGTGTATAACATTCCGTTCACGTGAATACTTCATATAAAAGTGGGAGATCATGAGGATCTCGTCCCTTTTTTCCTTTTTCCTTATGGCCGACATTAGGAGATGACCTTGCTAGTTGTCCCTGCGAACTGAGGCCTAGTGAGAGACTGAATCCAGCTCCGGTTGGCTGCAGGGTCCAATCCAGGACTTTGAGTGCTGGCTCTGCAGTTGCTGAGACTTTCAAGATTGGTTTTGTATATTTTGTATTATTTTCTCTATTCTTATCAGTAGCATTAGTAAAACATTTTTAATTTTTCCAACTCTCTTTTCTCCTTCTTTCCCTTCCGATTGCCTGTCCTTAGTGGGAAGGGGAGAGAGGGAGGGGTAGAAGGGGGAAGAGGGTGAGGAGAGGAGGTTAACAATACATCTGCCAGGTTTTATTGTCACCCCACAATCTAAACCCTCGACAGATATGAAGGAAATGAGTTTAGATCGTACAAGTTCTAGTGTTGGAGACTTGGGGTTTTATTTTCATTTTAAAGCTTTCTCCGGCCTAATTGTTTCCAACATATTATAAATGCCTGGCATGGGGAAAAAAAAAAAAAAAAGAAAAAAAAAAGTCTAGGTCTGTCTTTGGCCTGGTTTCGTCTGGGACAGAGTTAGTTTCTTCCTAGTAGCTAGTATAGCGCTGTGTTTTTGATTTAGTGTGAGAAGAATGTTGGTGATACACTGATATTTTGGTTGTTGCCAAGCAGTGTTTGTATCAAGTCAAGAACTTTTCAGCAGGATGTTTGCAGATGCACAAGAAGTTGGGAGGGAGCACAGCTGGGACAGCTGACCCAAGCTGGCCAAAGGGCTATTTGATACCATATGACGTCATGGTCAGTGTATATTTTTTGGGAAGAAGAAGGAAGGGGGGATGTTTGTAGTGATGGCATTTGTCTTCACAAGTAACTGCTACACGTGATAGAGCCTGGCGATGGCTGAACACCTGCCTGCCCATGGGAAGTGGTGAATGAATTCCTTGTCTTGCTTTCCTTGTTCTCGCGGCTTTTGCTTTACCTGTTAAACTGCCTTTGACTCAACCCATGAGTTTCCTCACTTTTACTCTTCCGATTCTCTCCTCCATCCCAATGGTGGTGAAGGGAGAGAGTGTGGAGTGAGTGAGGGAGCAGCTGCGTGGTGCTTAGCTGCTGGCTGGATTAAACCATGAGAGTTGTCTTGCCTCATCCTTTTGCTGTGTGACTTTCGGCAGCAGAACTGCTTCCTGGTTCAGCACTGCAGCTGAGTGGGTTAATAAATGCACCAGATTTTGTCTGTAGTGACTCTGCAGTTACCCCATCTGTAATGAGTCCTGGTATGTGACTGCACTCTGTTCCCATTTTTTATGTGTTATGCAGAGATACAGGCTGGACTAACAGATGCTTGCTAGGGTTCTGCACTGTGCTTAGCCTGTAAAGATCTTGTGCTTCACCAGTGGTTGGAGGCTACTGCTACATACTGCCAGTCTGCCTGTTTGGTGAAATTCTGGAGTGAAGGAGGGTGAAATCTGTAACTGATGTGGTTGTGGTTGCAGGACTCCCTACTTTAGGACAAATGGTATGAGAATGAGCAAGCATCCTCTGTTGTGTGGTGTTTGTTTGTTTTTTTAATATATATCTATATTTTAATATATTTACTGCAAGAAATTACACAAATTTTATTAAAATGGGAGCAATTGCATTTGTTAAACCCAAGATGTATTCCTTAACACTGTTTCTGACAGTTTGTTCGATTGGATCTTCTTGATCTGTGTATTTCATGCCCTATTTATCAGCTAAATGCATGAAGGTTTTTAGCTTACAAGTAAGATTTGCAGACAGAACTTAAATGTGAGTTATTTTGGCTGTTGCATATTTTTTCCCAGCCATAATTAATGAAAGGTTGCGAATGGGATGTAAATTGTAATGTAAGATGAAGCTCGAAGAATCACTTTGCTGAACTAATGCGAAAGTAAGTAAATCCAAAAGTTCATGAATACCAGGTGTTTTCTGCTTTTGTACTATGTTGAATTCTATCTGTGATACTGCAGGGAAAAAAAAAAAACCCTTCGTTTATACTTTGGTTGTAGTGGGTGGTCTTTATGCTTAAAAAGTATGTTTTTTAAACACTATATTGATTGCAAATAGCAGGTGAGAGGGGAAAAACTTGCTGGGGAACATTATTCTTATGTGAAAAAATGTGGATTAATTATTACTTTCTACTAATTATATTAATTTTGTGTACAGGCCTTGTGCTACACATTAAACTGTTAGTTACGATTACTAGTTTCCGAGTTAGAAGCATAATAGGAACTGACAGATTCAAGTATTTGTCTTGGATCTCAAAATTGTTCCGGAATATTTTTCTTCTGATCTTCAGGACTATATGTCCAGCCTAAATCTAGTATGGTTGATATCTTCTTGTGGTTCTTACGATGTTCTGGATTAAGACATCTCTTTTTTTGGTGGAATTTACTGATTCAGATGTTTATAACCACTGTTTAAATACCTCTTTGATCCTCATTTTGGGGGGCAAAGCAAGCCAAGTAGGTTTGTTAGACTTTTCTTGCCCCTGATCACTGACATAGTTCCATTATTACACTCAGTAAAGGTTTAAGTTTCTGTGCTGTTATTCTAAGAGTGATTTTATTTGCCTCTTTTTCTGTGATGACTTAAAAAAAAAATGCAGTAGTGCAGGGAAAGTGGATTATACTCCTTAATATTTGCTTTCTTAGTTTGGTAAGCAAAAGCTAGACGAATGATAGTTAATGGTAGTTGGTTTAGTTCCCTTTTTTTCCCTAAAGTTTTTGGAGTTGTCTCTAGATGTTTTTCCTTAGCCTTTTCACTGCAGTCTTGACTGCTCATTCACACAGTGGCTTTATGCTTCCGTTTTCTCAGCGTATTAGTTATTTTTCTAAAACAGAGGCAATAAATTAAATTTTCCCAAATGCTTTTCAGATGACACAAGTAAGCTAGTTTAACAAGTAGTATTTCCAGCTGCTTTAAAACTGGTCAAAAATAGTTTCTGTCACGAAAGAACCTTATTGACTCAACCGTAAAAAAAACCTGACCCAAGCTCTTTTGGATGTTGGTTAAGCATACTTGGTGCAGTGTTATTTCAGCTGCTAATGTGGCTCAAAGTGGATGACTGAGGTGCATTGATTACAAATTTCTTCACTGTACATAATTTGGAACCAGCTGTTCATTATTCTTTGTATTCACTGCCTTATTTTTGAAGATCACTCTTCAAAAAACTATAGAATCGAATTTTATATAATTGTATATTGGAATAATTATTGCATGCCATCTGAAACAAATGTTTTACAGGCTTCTCTCAGATCCCCGAAATAAGTAAAATTTAAGAACAGGCTTTTTTCTTTGCTGCAAACTATTCTGCTATCCACAACACGGCAAAACATGAATGTTGTCTGAATTTATGGGCTATGGAAGACTTCCTTTTTTTGAAGTCACTTTGCAGCACTTGAATCAGACACCAGAACCTATTTGTGAGATGAAAAGGAATATTTTGACCAGTCTTATTAAAGAAACTTACATATGTTTGAGTGTTAATAGCATCAGGATAGCAGTATTTCACCATCTTTTTCTTGGCTGCCTAGAGTTGTGCAGCTTTGCTTCAGTAGGCAACCTGAGCCAAGTTAGCATTTTTGACACTTTGGTTAGGGAATGGCAGATATATTTTTGAGTTTGTGCTGATGGGGAACGACAACTTAAAACATTCAGTGATAAATTTTGGGCCTAATCTTTTGTCACCAAGAGAGCCTCTAAAAGCAGGGGAATCGTGTTTGGGTCTGTGGCACTTGTGCCAGTAGGTTTACTTCTGGTAGCTGCGTTAATGCTGGTAGTACAACAGCTGTTTTATCTGTGTTAATGAACAACAGTTGCTCCCTTGTGTGGTGTCTACGTGAGAGATGGCTTGCTAGTAGGGAAATAATGGCTTCCTGGTGTCTATCAGTGAAATAGAAGTAGTTTCTTGCAAATGCTTTTATGGGTGCATACTGCTGACTTTTCATTCTATTAAAATAATTTTTTGTTTGTTTTAATTTGAATGTAGTTCTATATTTCCGAAAGAGAGAAGTGTTCTAAAGTAAATCGCTGATCAGTGTTAACTATTTGCCTTAGAGGCTCCTTCAGTCTTTGTAAAGGCAGCTCATTTGATGTCAAGCTGGAATAATGTATCAAGTAAATTTCTCAAGAAGCCTTTTCAGTATCTTTATTAGTAACTTGATGGAATGGAGTGTGTACTTACTGGATTTGTAGATAGTACAAATCTGAATAGAGGTTGCAAGTGCTTTGTGGGACACAATACAGAAATGTCTCTCACTGCTGGGAATAGCTTAGGTAATGAACCTGAATAGCAGAGAAAAAAACAAAAACCAAAGAACTTCAGTCAGACCTGGTAGAAGGAACCTTTCCAGAGGTAGGGAGTGTTGCAGAATAATGTAGTAATTTCAGTTGTTGGTGTAACTTAAGTTGGAAAGCAAGCAAGGAATGAACTTATGTTTGGCAGTCAAACTGATCACGAGGGCTTTAAGCATAGTGAATAAATCCTGCTTCTGGCAGTAGAGTGGTTTTGCTGACATCCCGTTCTCACTTTTTGTGATGTATTTTCAATTTACCAAAAATATCTTCCTGAGAATGAAAAGTATCCTAGAGCTATGGAATATTTGCCAGATCATCAAAACAGATCTCATGCTTGTAACGAAAATGGTTTTGTATTAAAATACATTCGAGGATAAACTTGTTGGCCACATCAGAAAGATAGCATCTGTAAGAGTATTTATGAAGCCTGATAAAACATGGAATTGGCAACTTAAAGCTGAGTAGGCTATGTACTCTAAAATGTAATTTAAAGAAAAGATGTTAATCTTTGTCCTTTTCTGGTCTGCTGTTTGTTTCCCAGTTTAATTATGGCTGGGGTATTTGTGCCTATTAGAAGTTAGTGAGTAAGGTTTAATAATGAAAATACTTGATTTTCCCATGTCTAATTGCCAGACCAATAATACGTACAATCAGATGAGAGCATGGTTTTCTTCATGTTGCTGATGTGGAGCTCAGGATCGTCAATAATTGCTTTTTTTTGGTAGCCTTTAACCATAAACCTGTGAAATTGGTCAGATAGTGTTCTAACAACATATCTGTGCTTTTGTTACTGCTGCTCTTTTATCAAAACTAGCTGGAAGAATTAGGTCTGAAAGAGGTATTCTTTAATGGGTTTATTGAAATTTACAGATATTCTGCTGCTGACTTTGCACTCTGAGTGTCATGTAGTTTTGTCCCAGGCCTCTGTCTCTTAACACTTTACTGCTGCTCTGTAGGAAAGGAATTGACTCATCTGACTTGAGCAGCAGTATCAAAAACCTTTTTAGAGCTTTTAGTTGGAGAACTGAGAACATGGGGAAGACTTTAAGCTATGTTTAGAACATTTTTTTTTTCTGGAAGAAATATACACCCAGTATCAGTGAGCTGTGGACAAAGCTCTGTTAGAAACACCTTTCCAGTCCTCAGATACTTGGTTTGATAAATAGAAGAATTAGGAAGCTTGACGAGTTTTCTAAAAAAACAGTAAGATGAATTTATTAAGAAATCACATTGTTAGTGCCTTTGTTGTCCCATACCTAATAGCCTATTCACCGACAGCTTGTACGTTTTGGATTCTTTGTTATGTGTTTATTCAATACAAACCTGATCTCTCCATTTGTTTTTCAGGCTGTAAGTGCCTTGGTCTGAAGATTTTTTGTTCTTGTGCTATCTTCTAGTACTGATACCTGTTCTGGTCCTTTCTGAAGATTTTGTAGTTCTCCTGCTTGGACATGAGAACTGTATCCGAGGGAAGCAGAAAAAAAATTCTTGCTGCAGTCTGCTCACTTTTAGTTTGATGTTTCTTAATTTAACATCTCTTGTATTGATTCATTGGTTCATCTGTAAGCATATACTCTTCTCTGTTTCTATACCATCGCTGAACATGAGTAATCAGTAAAAGTTAACTTGGTTTCTGTTAGAAGCCATTTTTGTGGTGGTTCAGTGACTCTCTAACT
Source organism: Patagioenas fasciata (assembly GCF_037038585.1). Taxonomy (NCBI): domain Eukaryota; kingdom Metazoa; phylum Chordata; class Aves; order Columbiformes; family Columbidae; genus Patagioenas; species Patagioenas fasciata. The sequence continues at coordinate 57,732,551 of NC_092560.1, read as the reverse complement.
TCTGACTTTTTGTTGTATTTTTTTACTACTCTGACGTAATTGGATTCTGCAGAAAATTTTTCTGGAATTTCTGTTGAGATTAGTTCAGAAGAGAGTATTGAATGACTTCACAGTAGTTTATATGAAGATATTTGAGCGAGACATACCTTAAACTTGTCTCTATTGAATGATAGTACATTTTGTGCATGTTAACTTACAATTTAACTGTGGTATTGGAGGTACATAAAAACCTAAGTATAAGCTCATGGCATAAAAAAGAACTGGCAGCTCAAGTGAGAGGTGGAGTTCAGTGCTTAGAAATATGTTAGACCTCTTTTTAGAAGCTGGAACATTCTCCTCTGGCACTGGAGATCTGCAATAGCTTGGTTCAGGCCAGAATACAAAAATAATTATCACTTACCAAGTTCAGATACACAGCTCTTACTAATAGTTGCTCATGTTACAGCAGCCTTAGGTGAAAGTGAACCATATATGTGCTCACTGACTAACAGATATGCATTCTGTTGTGCAGAGGTGTGGAATACCCATTTATTTGGGTCTCTCTATAAAATGCTTGTAGGTGTTAATTACGTTTTCACAAGCTGAATTTCTAATAATGTATGTATCATACTTAAAATATTTTGGAATTATTGATGGTTTTGCAGTGTCTAGCTGCAGAGTGTGATTCAGATACCCTTATAATTTGGGTATCCATTTCTTTCTGTGCTATACTTCAGCTTTCAGTAATACAGTTCATATTATCTTACATTCCTAGGTGTTTTCCTACCTGTGGGGAGAACCAATTTTCAAACTAGAGAATTCTACTGGATTTTAACCCTTTCTGGACATGTAGACTCTGTTTCCATTGATTCTAGAGATAATGTGGGGTTTCTGATGGCCCTGAGCATGTAGCTGTTTCACAAGGAACATTCGTATAGCCTCTGAGATTAACCTCTAGGGACTAAAAAAGAATCAGTTTCTTCTAGGAAGCTAATGAAATAGCTCCTGAAATCCATTCTAGACAATACCAGAAAGTATTTCAAGAAGCTAATTTTGCAACAGCTTTCTGGATCAGACCTTACACAAGAAGCTTCATCCCATTTTTAAGAGGAAATAGAGGGAGGTATGTTACAGTTGTATTTTTGTGATACCTGTAGTATATTTGATCAGTGTGACACTTTGCTAATAAAAGCACAACTGCGATACTATAAATGAGATGAGGTCATTTAGATTCTAAACCAGATCTGCCTGAGAAAATGATGCCAGGAAATGGAGGGAAAGTAATGATCAAACACCACAAGTGTAATCCTCTTGTAATATAAACATCTGAAAAGTACTCATTTCTTGTTTTTTCGAATTACAGGGACTTGCCATGAGGTGCTGAAGCCTTGTTTCGTTGATTCGGAGAGACTGGACCTAAATGGCGCAGCATGACTTTGCTCCAGCCTGGCTTAATTTTCCTACTCCACCATCATCAACAAAGGTGTGTTCTTTGTTGTTGTTTTGAACAGGCACTCTATTAGAGAAGTCTAAATATCATAACCTCATTTGCAGTAAAATGACAAGTGTCTTTATGAATATGGTGGTAACAGATGATATCTAGCAAATCGTGCTGTTGTGATTTAAGTATTTGGACCTTGTTTGTCAAGCTCATACCACTGTATAGATTTTTTTGCTTGAGCAGCTGAGTTTGTGGTCAGAAGTGTGACTACATTATCAGAGCTGGTTTTGGATTGAGATTGGCTTCATCAGGAGTTTAAAATTATGTATTGTATTTTGTGCTAGAACTACCAAGACAGAAGCGTGTGCTTGATGTCCCTCTGGTGTTTCTCTGTATTATTCTATCATCCGAGTGATTAGAAAAATGCCATTAAAATAGACCTTCTGAAAGGGCTCTTCATTTGCTTGTTACTAACTGATAGAGTGTGTTGTGTTGAAATGGTTGTGCATCTTCGGTCTGGTGATTTCATCTAGATTAGTCTTCCTTTATACAATGGGGCAGTTAGCTTGGAAAGAGGGGAATAGTCTCTGAATCATTAGGATTTGTAAATATTCTAGGAAGTCAAGACTATGTCTGTCTCTTTTTTTTTTTTTTTTTTGTTCTGGCCAGTGCTTCTGCTCCTTCCTAATTTGTGTGAATGCAGAAGTAGAGGCAGCACTGTTTTTCTTACGCCTATCACCTATTTCTCTAATGGTAGATTGATCTTCTTCATTGTAGTATTTTGAATGCAATATCCATATCTGCAACTATGAGAGTGGCATTGCCTTACTTTAATGCATTTATATAAGTTTCTCTCTGTCTTTCCTGTCCATGGAAAATACTTAGCTTTTATAAACTCACAGAAATAAGGTTATACCATTGTTAGATGAACAGTCAGCTGTCAGTATTAGTTGTGTTCCCATTGCTTTAGTTCTATATGTCTACACACACACACGTATGCGCGTGCATGTTTTTTTTTTTAGTCAGGTTGTTGAATGTACTTTTTCATATTGTGATATTTATCTTTCTTCTACACAGACCTAGCTAGTTTCTTTGTTTAATAAAGTCTATCAGCAACTCTCTGTTCTGGGAACATCAGGCCTATCTGTTCCAGGATGGTTCCCGCAATCTGTTTTCATTCTAGATGATTTCTGGTGTATTCAATTCTTTTGATCTGCTTTTTCTAATCTGATACATTTTTCAATTGGAAAGGTAATCAGAGCTTAGTTTAATATGTTGTCGTAATTACAAAACAATATTCACCACATATTTCAAGAATCTACTGGAAGAGCTTTACCTGTATAGTTCACATGTCAATATAGCAGGACGAAAGCAAGTTCAAGAGCTGCTCCAGTACCACTTGGCTATATCTGATGTATAAATTGTATTTGTCACCTCATTCCTGAATTGTGGGAAATTTCATTGCAGAGAGATACATTGTGGATCCTGTTCTCTTCCATGATGCTTTTCCTCAAGGAGTTTAGACAGATTTTTTTACTCTTTTCCAAAAACTCTGTAATTGTATACTTTCTCCATTGTAGTCTTTATGCTTCCAATTCAACTCATTTCTGTGCATTACCTCCTCCCTCAATGGTCATCGTTCTGTGATATACAGCACATTTAGTTATTAAACGCTTGAAAAGTCTTTTTGGTCTATTCAATGTGTAATAATTAATTTACAGAATAAAGCTTGTCCTGTCATTCCTCTATAAGACAGGTCTTAAGTGTTGTTGCCCCATGTCCCCTCCATTTCCTAGAAGAACAGATAAGAAGGACAGAGTTGAAGAGGAAGGATGGGTTGAAGAAGGCAAGGTGTCTCATGTTTCATGCACAATGTTGCTGAGGTGAGGCTATGGTGTCAACAACATTTAGAGATCTAACTCTGCCCAGTCAGTTACTAATTCCCCGAAGAGGGACTTCTAGAAATTTCATCTTTGGGAGCTTGGTTTCCCACCTCAGGACTGGAGTAGCTGAGGCTTTCCCGTAAATCAACAAAGGCTAACATCTGAAATACCTGGTGCCAGGAAGCTGGGGTTGTGAATGAGCTTTTTTAATTTCACTGGTACAGGTTATAGCTTGGCTGAAATCCAGCTCCCCTGTTGCTGGTGATTTCCTCTTAAGGATAAAGTTTTATGTCATCTCCCTGTCACTTATATAGCAAAATTGACCTAAATAGCTGGGTATCCATTGCTTAGTAGCTTTTGTTCAGGTCTGGAACTACTGTATTTGCATCAATGCAGTATTGTGGTTGAGCAGATGGAAATGGGAAGATGTTGTGAATAGTGAAGCCATCCTGGGATACAGATGAAACTTTTCAGGAAGTATTGCTGTAAAATGTGTATGAGAAGATTACAGACAGGCTAGTAAACTCAGTTTTTGCAAGCTTAGTTTTGCTTCATGTTAGTAAGACTTATTACACTTAAAAAAAAAATCTGTGGTGCTTACTTTCTTGGCTGGCCGAACCTAGTTAGGTAATTTCTCCATTTCCAGGAATTGTCAGTAGACTTCCAGTTGGTTACAGAGCTTACTGTTATCTCTGCCACAAGAGGCTTGATAGATTGATACCTCCATCATGTGGAGAGAATGCAAACTGCATGATCTTTGGACACAGTTTAGAGACTTTAGATTCATTACATCAAGTACAACTCGGAATGCTTTATATAAAATGCTGTCAGTTATACTTTGTGAAAACGTGATTCTTCTTCAGAGTTCATACAAAATATAAAAGGTAAACTCCAAAGGCAATATTAGAGGGTTGTCATATGTAAATTAGCACATGAAGTTATCTTCTGAAATTTTATCTGTGATCAACAGATATGGAGCTTTCTGAATTTTTTGGCAGCTTATTCAGAATTTCTTTATAAGAATTTATTTTGTAAATATTGAGATTCATTATTATTTTTAACTAGTTAGGTCATTTGATAGTTTCTTGTGGCTTTCTGTTTTTTCTCTCTCCAAGTTTGTCAAGGAAATAGTTCACTTCCGAGGTCTCAAATTGAGAGAGGAATTCTTTTTCATTTGGCTTACGTATGGTTGGTGTGATAACTTGAAGTGTATTAGTACACTTTTGACTCCAGATTTTGTTTGTATTTTGTAACTGTTTGCATTTACCTTATTAAGTTAAAATCACAAGGCTAATATACTGGGCCTTTTTTGGGTACCGTTGCTTCTGGTGGAACCAACTCCTTGCTTTCTATTGAATGCATATGTGCAGTCCCTGACCACCTGAATTAAGATCCTGTACTTCTTTTCTGGCTTCCAAACTGATCTCCTGCCCTTTCTTAACTTTCTTCGTTTTTCCTCTGCTGCAACACATGTCACTTGTGTTCTATTCTTCTGCCAAAACACAATAGACCTTGAGTATTTTACCCTGTGTCACAAGTGTGGTCCTCCTCGGTGCTGTTTCAGTGACCTGGAATGGAACATACAGCTTCCGCTGGGTTGGCATGGGAGCTGGTGATGTAGCTCTGGACGCGTGTGTATTTGAGTACTGCTGCAGTATCTGTCATTCAGTCCTTTTAAAAATGTACTGTATATACCACAAATAATATGCGTGTTACAGTTCTGATAATTCAGTTTAGTTACTAATCAGATATATAAGGTTTACCATTTGTTCTCCTTTACAGTCATCACTGAACTTTGAGAGACATTCTGAAAATTTTTCGTGGGCAGAGAATCGTTATGAAGCAAATCGCAGAAGACACAACTCTTCAGATGGGTTTGATCCGAACATTGGACGGCCTAATGGAGGTATAATTTAGCTTTCATGGGACATCTTGAATACATGTACATTATTGCTTTGTGGCACTCTGCCTAGAAAAAGAGACTGATGATTGCTTTGTCATGCCAAATTCTTATTCTGTAGTAAAATAGAGATAATGGAAAGAAAGGTAGACTGGGAGAGGATGCAATGACTAATGGTTGGTTAAAGTAACGTGATTCCAAGTGTATTTCTCTCTTAAGAAGATTAAGAGTGTGGAGTTAATATTTCGGGCAATGACATATAAATGAACAGCCAGAAAGGGAGATGGACTTGCCTTTATGTTGGACTACTATGCTCTTCCTCTGGCACTGGTTTGTAAGATTCTTCCCTGCTGCTTATGTGAAAGAAAGCCAGAGTTTACTATGCTATCACATCCCAGAGTAGAGAGTTGCTTACTTCTGTAACAATTTTACAAAAGTAGAATGTTATTTTAAAACTATTTGCAATTACATTTCTACAAAATTTACAAATCTAAGGGCATTTTGGGAGAAAAGAGAAGAATGGTTGGCGTTCACATGGCAGAAATGGTACAGAAAATATAAACCATCGTGGAGGGTACCATGGTGGAGGTTCCCGCGCTCGTACCAGCACTTTCCACTCTGGAAAAGGCCAAGGACTGCATGAAAACAATGTACCTGATAATGAAACTGGGAAAAAGGAAGACAAAGAAGTTCCAAAACAGTTTGAGGCTGAGGATTTTGTAAGTTAATTGTCATTATAATAAACAAGGTTTCATTGTTTCTGCCGTTTTGTCCATTACAAGCTACTTCATGAGATTTCAGCAGTGTCAGATCATCATAAAAGAGATCACCCTTCCCATAGGTAAGAGGGTGTTAGTAATTTGTCCACTAACTTGTTTCTCCCTTTATATCCAGTTTTTATCATTATATGTTTATTATTGTCACTTAAATGTTTAAGCAAAACTACAATTGAGTTTCAATTTACTGTGGCATGTGTATGTATTAAATTCTACACAATTACCTTACTGGAAATCTACTAACAAAGTGATCTTCCTGCCAATGGTCCTTTGAGATCCTATGCTTCAACCTGGAATTGTAGGGTATAAAATGATGGGTGATCTTCCTCTTTGAAGGACCACACATCACCGTTTTTTGCTTTCTCTGGACAGCTGATGTAATGGTATTGACTGCTGCCTGAGGTGTTTCGTTGGAGGAGAGAAACAAGTCAGCACTGATCTATTAGGGTCACGGGGAAATATCTAGTCTGTCTTCATTTAAAATTATTTGACAGAAGGGGTCCTACTGCCAGTATTATTGTGATACTCTATTTCATTGGTCCCAGAACTCAATACTTGTTTTTTTAATAATGATAAAACTTGCTTTCAGCCATCTTTGAACCCTGAATATGAGAGGGAACCAAACCAGAATAAATCTTTAGCTGCAGGTGTGTGGGGTGAGTATTTTTGATGGTTTTGAGTCTAAAAATGTAGCAGAGATCTGAAGTTGTTTTATTTAGAATTATAAAGGCATAGACTGAAATTGATGAAACTTCACTATTACTATGATGTAAATGTTTTTGTTAGAGAGGTAACATGTCTATATGAATATCAATCTGTTGGTCTGTAGATGCAGCCACAACTAGGATTCTTTCCCAGAACACATATACATCTTTTTTGTAAAGACGTCAAGAATTTATCTTCATGTTTATCTTCAAGAGTGAGCTGGTTTAACTAAAATGCAGTTAGCAACTGTTCTTTTTTGCAGGTAGCATTGTTTGGATTTAGTTTGAGAACAACAAGGTAGCACCCCAGGACAGAATCAGTGTTTTTCTTTGCTGTTGCAAACTTTGTTTCATAATAGAAAAACTGAAATTAAGTCTATTCTTACTCACTTTCAAAGGAAACAGTTATTCAGGAAAGGAGGAATGTTACCATCCCCTTATAATATCTGTTAAAATGTATGCTTCTGTTTTATTCCCTTTTATGTTGTGCATGTGTGATGGGAACATGTGAGTAATACGAAAGGTCTTTTCATAAAGTTTAACGAGAGCTAAGTACACACTTATCACAAGTGTTCTGTAACATCTACCGACTAAACAAAGCTAAAGCCACTTATACTTTTAAGATAAATTTTTTTAATATGTAGAACGTGATGACTCTGCCTGTGAAATAGAAATGCTTGCAAAGAGAGATTATCTTGGAAAAGGCTGCTAATGCAGAATTGGAATGCGTGTGCAAAAAATAATTAAAGTGGGAATTTTTACTTTTTGAGAATTTTAGAGCTGTTTTGAATAGGTGTTCTTTAAAACTGTTAAATGTCAGTTACATAGCATGACAGCTGACTGTATATCTCTTCATTAGTGCTTTGTTGAACATGGAAATGTTAAAAACTTAATTTGTTCTCTTATGCCCACCTGAGGCATAGGGAGGGAGAGACTGGTCATTGCTGTGGCCTAGAGTAGTACGCATCTGTTGTTTTGTGTTTATAGAGCCTCAGTTTGGAGCATTTGGCTCTAAACTGACCTGTTGATAAATATATCAGTAATTATTCTTTTAGTAACTTCAAAGGGACATATGAAAACCATAATCTGTTTTCAAGATTAGGTAACTATCAACAACTAATAGTATTTGGATTTTAGATTTGCAAACAACAGCTGTGTAGCTAGCTTATTTGAGGAATATCTTTACTTTTCAAAAGTAAAAATTCCTGCATTGCCAAGTGGAATATTTTACAAATGGTGGTTGTAGAAAATGGATCAGAACCTGTGTTTATCCAGGTTTGTACAGTGTGTTATTTGTGGAACAAATACTAGAGTAAGTTCCTGATTTGTACCAACTTGCTCTGGACCATGCACCCTATGAACAAGAAACTTAAGATTATATACAAATGCACACACACACACGTAAGCATGCACGCATATGTGTGTATATATTTATATATGTACACTTCTTTTTTTTCCAGAGTACCCTTTGAATCCTAAATCTAGATCTCCGAGAATGCTCGTCATTAAAAAGGGCAGTACAAAAGAGCTGCAGATATCTGGATTCCCAGTAGTAGGAAGTCTTCATTCGCAGCCAGTAAGGAATGTAACTGGCACGAGTGTTTATAAAGGATTAGTCCCTAAACCTGTCACTCCACCTGCAAAGGTGAGTCCTAGATACCAGTGATAAGAACAATATGCTGAAAAAAATAATGCTGTAATTCTAAATGTGCTTATTTCACCCCTGAGAGTGCTGTTCTTAGAGTATTATGCTTTCTACTCTTCCTCAGTCCAGTACACCCCAAAAGTGAAAACAGCTTTTTCTCATTTTTCTTTTTAAGCTATACTGTAATTCGATCTCCTTTTGTTTTTCGTTTACGTTTTCTGAGAAGTGCAAGAGCTGTCCAAGTGAGAGAAAAAAGGAAGTTTTTAACTTAGGGTACAGCAGTGCCTTTCATATGTATATTTTAACAGAAAAATAGATACCTAGTAGAGAGATACAGTTGACATAAAGATAACTTCAGAACATGTCCAAAGTATTGACAGAGATGATGTTGCAACTTACTAGGGTCATTCTGGTTCCTTTCCAAGGGTGACTTCCCATTTTAATAGTTGGATTTTTGTTTCAGGAATTCTTCTCTGCTCTTGATGGAGTGGTTCTTAACTCTCTTAGCATTCTACATTAAAAACACTTTTTTCAGCTGTTGAGTACTTTTTGTTTTGATTCTTAATACTTCAGATATGAGGTTCTTAATTGTTTTGAAATTTTCATCTTTGTATAAAAAGTGTAAACAGTATTTGAGAGCAGATGAGTTGCTCATAAACTGTCTCTTATCCACAAGGAAACAGGTGTTCAAACAAAATCATGGTTGTAGTTATGGTTTGCTTTTGCTTAATCATTTTTCTAAAGATTTCTGAAAATAATCTTACTGTTGTTCATGACTCTTTACATTTTGTTTTAGCCTACACAGTGGAAATGCCAAGCAAAAGAAAACAAACTTGGGAATCCATTTTCTCATGAATCTGCATATGGTGTTGGCAATTTCAGTCCTTTCAAATCAACTGCCAAGGCATTTACTGTATCTCAGAATTCAGTGAGAGAGGTAAAGCCATGTCTGTAGTTTTTATCAAATCTGTAAAATGTTTAATTTGGTTTGATAAGTGGATCAGTAAGTTTTATGCAGAATTGTATTAAATCAACTTCTCTTTAAGTTAATGTGTGTGAAGGGATGTCTCTGGCATTTAGGTACTGCATAGCTTCTTTTTAGGCTTGGTTTGAAGTAAAAATGGTGCATTGGGAAGTATAATCTGGTAGGTTTAAACTTTGAAATTGCTAATGGTATGATACACTTCAAAAGGTCCACTGTTCTTTATCAGTACTCCGTAAACTTGCATCTCTGGGTTTACATGAAATATAAGTATCTTCTGTCTGCTTTTGACTGTGGATGTAGGTGAAATCTAGAAGTACAGCTGCCAAGGGGTCCTTCTGTCTTTTTCTTGAAGTCTTCTTAAATGAATAAACAGCTAATATTATTTCCTTTTCTTACTCCCTACATTAGTGTAATCGGTCAAATTCTTCATCCCCTGTTGACAAAGTTGGTCAGCCTCGTTTAACAAAATTAACAAGAATGCGGAATGATAAGAAGAGTGAATTTTTGAAAGCATTGAAACGAGATAGAGTGGAAGAAGAACATGAGAATCATGCCGGCCAAGAGAAGGTAGTTTTTTTCACTCCTGTTGTAGATCCAGCAATAGCATTTCTCAGGTGGACCATAAACTACTTTTTATTTGGTGGTAAACAATTGTTTACATGATTTTGATTACATGGTCTTGGATCTCTTAATGAAGGAAGGGAATTACATGTTGATGAATTTGAAACAGTTATTCCAAGTACTACTCTTTCTCCAGTGCTTCTTAGTTGTTTGTTTTCTTATCGCAGTATATATTCATACATGTTAATAACTCAGGTACCTCTGCGTCTTTAGCAACAACAACCAAAAAATTAAGCTTACTGCATTAATCTAATCTTTCTGGAGGGCAGTGTTTCATACTTTGGCTGTTAGCTATACTACAAAACAACGGAAACACTTTGTTCTGTTTCCTCAAACTATTTCCTTTCTAATTAGAGTGTTTAGTTAGCCAGAAGTTCTCTGTTCTTGGTCTAGTCATAGAAACAGTAGTTCAATTTATGTGTATATGAAGAACCTGATTTTACTTTTTAATTGAGAACCAGAAGACCTATACTCTCTGTACCTAATATGTGTCAGGTTTCTTTCAGTCTCAGTCTGTTTGTGCAGTACTTGGCTGACACCAAAGAACATTTGGTTCAGTGCTACCAGCCACCAACAAGTCATAAGTGTAGCTATTAGGCATAGTCCAAATGATAAGTATTGTGTTATTCAGGATGAGGTGATTACAAGCCTGTTTACTGTAAGTGAGCGGCTTGAAGTGTTTTAACAAAACCAAACCCCACCATAAATTACAAATCAGACAGATAGATGACATGTCTTGATGAACGTTTATTTGGATTCAGACTTTGAAAAAGAAACAGTGCCTGTATGCATTGCTCATAAAAGTAAGATGACTTTTCTGATCCTATTTCAGGCCATTATGGCACTGTACAACTTAACTGTATGTATGGGCTAAGAAAGTTCTGCATCTCTCCATTAGATGTTCTGTGGCTGAGCATCTTGAGATGGGTGTTGGGGGTTGGTGTTCCTGTGTGTTTAAGAAATACACAAAGATTTTGATTTAAGATTAAGAAGATATTTGGAGAGACTGTCTTGAGCTTCAAAATTCTGAAAATAGTGCATGAATTTGGTGGAGAGGTTTCTGTTAATGAAATTGTCTTGAGTTCATGATGTCTTTGTGATACATATATCAAATGCATTTGGTTGTCCCATTGTACTTTAGATGAGTTTTCAGAAGCAAGTGTATGTAAAAAACAAAAGGCTTTTAGTAGTGGAACTTGTAATGTCTTTGGACAGGTGTATGTAAGATGTAGTCTGGAGTAGGTGCGTGCTTACTTTTCCCTGTAATTGCTGTGTCACTAACCAAGTGTGAAAAGATGTTCAGTGAATCATATCTAATGGTTATCCTACTTCCAGTGTTCATTTTGATGATCATCAGTAGAAGACATGGTGTGCAACTGGGTGTATAGGGAAATAACTGCACAACAGTTTTTTATAACATGATCCTATTGATGGAATTTTAAGACCTTCAGTAACAGATTTCACCTCTGAAATAACAAGGCAAGTGAGGTCAGCAGATGAATCATGCTTGGAAGAAGCTATTTTGCACTATGTATTAGAATTATTTAATATTTTCATGAGTTTTGTTTGATAATCTGAGATGCATTCTTCGGGCCTGTGATTTAACAGCTGAATGTGTGTTTACTGACATACTTGTTCTTAAGAAATTCTTGGTGAGCATTTAAAAATTTCTGGAAGTGGATAGCACTGTGAGTGAGAGGGAGATGATGATGATGGTTTTGATCCTGAATTCTGTAGTATGGTTTCTTACAAGTGCAGGAGGGCTGATTGAGTGATTGCCTCCTGCCATGGAAAATGCTGTTGTATCCCCAGTTTAGGGATTTTTGTTGTCAAAAGAGTGTTAACTAGTTAATGATAATACTCTAATCTTTTTTTCTACAGTTGGTGAGACTTGTGAGTGTATTTGGCTCATTAGTAAATAATTATGGGTTGCTGAATGAGTACAATAAAAAGAAATATCTCTGGTTTATAGGATTGCAGAGCTTCTGATATTTAGAGCGAACTTGAACAGCCTACTTTCTAAATAAACTTTTTTCCTCGTTCTTATTTCATGGCTTGTAAGGTGCAGTGGCTGTTAATGACAACCTGAGAAGCTTGTGGTGAGTGCGTGTGTACAGGGGAAACCGTTGTCTGAATTTAAAGAGCAATATCCAGTCTTTCTGAACTTGCAGCAGACTAATTTGCTGATTGAGCTATAGGTGCTGTGACTTGCCCCTTAAACTGAGTGAACTTGAGAACTCTTATGCTTTCAGGCTTCTGCTGACACACATAGCTCTGGTAATTGATTAGGAACATTGTAATTTCAGTAGATAACCTGTTATTTCTGTAAGTATGAAAGGCAGCTTAATTAAATTTGAATTTTAAGATATGTTTGAGGCAGAGTATGGGAGGTGCTTTCTACATTACTTGATCCGTGGTATAACTTAAGATTTCTGTAGTATCCAGGTGTTGCAAACTGTAGAAGTGTGAACAGAATTACCCCTGAAGCAGCATAAGATGTCTTCATTTAAACTTAATTTATATTAAACAGAATCACTGAATTCAAACACTTGTAGACATTTACTTGTGAATGGAAGTGACTTTTACCTTTGTTATATATAATTGTTTTTAACAGGATGATGGGTCCTTTGACTTGCATAACAGCAACAGTCCTCATCATGAGAGAGACATAAACCGAAACTTTGAAAATGAAATTCCACAGGAGAATGGCAATGCTTCAGTTACATCTCAACAGATCCTTCGATCTTCAGCTTTCCCTCAGGCAGATGTTCTTTCAAGCTCACTTGAGGCAGAGCATAGGTATGTACTTTATATAATACAAGGAATGTTCCTTTGTGGTATGTGAACATATAATAAATTCTTGCTAGTTTCAGAAGTCAGAATCTGAAAACTGAGAACACATAGAATATTTAATGAGTACTGTTTAACTTTTAGACATGTACTAATCTAACATGGAATATACTTAGATTTGCTTTACTAAAAATTTATTGTATTTCCTTATAAAGAAGTAAGACAAACTGTATAGTGAATTCATCCCTCTGATTTTGGCCTGCATGTCTAGGAGGAGCAGTGCATGTAGTTGCTGTTTGTATTAATAATGCTTTAAATGATACATCTAATGTAAAACTCCAGTGAGTTTTTCCTCATTGTTAAAGTAACTATTTCTGTAGCTGATTAGTTGACGCATTCAGTGATATCTCTGGAAACAGAGAAAGTAACTTCAAAAAAGGGATTAAAACAGTTCCAGTATCTCACAAAAGTAACTGAAGTAGCAACTGGTAGCCGTGAGAAAGATGTTGCTGGGAAATCACAACTGACTCTGGAGGTGAACTTGTTGTGAGCTCTGTGAGGTTATTACTGTTTCTGGCAACTACAGAACTACAGTGATAGATTAGATGTGTCTGAATAGCCTTCGTAGGGTTTCTGGGCAAGTGTCTTTCCTTCGTGGCATCCTAGAGATGCTGTATCTCCGTACTATCCCAGCCCTGTGGCTGCGACCTTTGCATGTGTGTAGACAGATGTCATGGTAAGCCTTTTTGTGGTAAAGTGGACTTGAAGTGACTAGCTTAGCTCATGCATACCTATTCAGAGTATAGGCATATCTTGTACAAACTCTGTCTTGGGCTTCCGTTCTGCTGGGTAGGTTTCTAACATGCAGCCGTCCTGTTGGTGTCAAGTGTGCTAATCTGATGTTTAATTTATGTATTTCACACTTTTAGCTGTTCTGGAAGCCTACTGTCACTTTAAAGGGACCTCTGTCCTGCTAACTTTAGACATTGTTGCTTAAAAGTTAATTAGCCGTTGCCCTGAATTTTATTTACATTAGCAGGAGCTCTAAAGCTATTTATTGTACATAACACTGTTAACATCAAATTACTTTTGCCAAAAACATTACTAAAATTGAACTGCGTTGGGGATTGTGAGGCTTTTTTTGTATGTCTATAGAAATGCACATACTCACTTAAAAGAGAATTTCGGATTACTTGCTTTTTTATTTCTCGTGCATCCTGAGGATTTAGTTGGTCCTGGCTGATGCATTGTCCAGTTTGGTCCAGCTACTACAGAGGATGTAATTTCCATTTCTGTTGATGTCTTGTTAACTTTTTATAAACAGAGCAGTGTTCTTTTCCCCTTCTCCTTCTCTAATTCCAGGCTTTTATTAAGGTTTTAACAACAGTCATTGGTCAGCTGCTGGTTTGCCCAGTGCACAGCCATTGTATTGGGACCTAGAGTTCTTTGTGGGGAGGGTTATGTTGAAGGGCAATTTTTGCTGATATCTGGCTAAAGGAAGTACCCCTCACATGACATAAACTGTGAGTTCATCTTAATTCCTTGTTTGAATATAATATATTCACGGTTCTTCAGCTCAAAGTGTCAGTTTCTCATGTCGGTTTTGGCATATACTTCAGAAACTTCTTTATTTTTTGTTAAGTAGCGTTAATCTCCTTTAACATTTAAGGTCAACAGATGCATGATTTGTCCTGAAGAAGGTGCTAATCCTTTTGGCAAAACTTTGCAGCAAGAGAATTTACTGTCTTCATTGTTAAATGTCACAATGTCTTCACCCTCAGATAACCCCAGTTTTCACAGCATTTTCACATATCAGACCACTTTCTTTCTGCTCGTTTCTTTTTCTCCCCTCATCCCAAAACTCACTCCTAGTTGTAGCCTGTGTGTGCTGAATTATCAGCATCTGCTGATGGGTGAGACTTGGTTGCGAAGAAGCCTGTTGTAGCTCTGATACTTGCATGCGCTAGAAAAAAAGGAACTATGTGACGCCATTGCATCATGGATTGGTTCCCATGAAGGGAGACCACCAATATTCCCCATGACTGCTCTGTTATCCAGGAAAAACTGGAGAATCCCTCAGCGTGAGTCTTTTGTCTCTTCATAGTGTTTTTAAGAGGGTACACTGCTGCTCCACCAGAGCAGTTACGCAAAGGAGATACATACCCTACTTTTCCACCTGGCCCAGTGTTCTTTGAAGGTACCATTTTTACAACATGTAGTGGTAAAACAGGGTCATCTGTGAAGGACCTAAGAGCTTTGCAACTTCTATGCTTTATACAACTTTTTGTAAGGCTTTTAACCTACTTTTATGTAAGAGTTTATTTAAAAAATATAGACTGATTAATCCATTTGTTACAGATCTTTACACATATACGCAGGCAGAGCTTGAGATGTTTGAGCGTTCATACCAAATTCCTTAATGATGTAATTTTTAATGTAAAGGTTGTTAAAGGAGATGGGCTGGCAGGAAGACAGTGAAAATGATGAAACCTGTGCTCCACTAACAGAGGATGAGATGAGGGAGTTCCGGGTCATTAGTGAACAGGTAATGGCAAGTTAATGTTCATTATCAGCTTGTAATTAGCTACCCTAAATGCCTGCCATTGAGGAGGATCCGCAATATTTTTGATGGTAAGGGACAGTAATTCTGATGGTCAGGGATGTTGCCATTTCAGAACCATTTCAGTATTATGCTTTTGGAAGAAGGGTTGCATCAAAAAGAAAGGGGACCAGTGCTTATTGTAGGTAAGGTCTATTCTCCAAGTATCAAGGGAAAGGTAAGGGAGTGCTTCTGAGTAGTTTCACCATTTCTGGTAGGAGAATGGCACAGGCTATCCAACTCTGCAGCTTAGCATGAGGAAAGACAATATTCTTTCAAGGTTTTTATGCAGGTTCCTTGATTCTACAAAATCTGAATTTTCTCTTTTGGAAATTGAAAGACATTTAATTCACTAGTAACAAAGTCAGAAAACGGAATCTAGACTTGATTTTTGTTTTTTTAACATTAGGAGTGTTTTATATACCTGATAAGGTCAGTCAGAAGGATCTGGAAGGGAGAATCTTGTGCATTGTTAAATCTGAACATCAGATATTTCCACAAGTCTAGCCACACATACGTTGATTAGAGTGTTTAGAATATTCAACTCTTAAATGCTTGGCTTGTTGTGCATCTTCTGCGCTACATGCAGAAATGCAGCAATTCTTTTCTTGTAGAATCAGTTGTTTCCTTTCTCACCAGTGTCATTGACTTTCCAGCCGTATCAGGTAGACAGATTGGGATACCCATTCCTCCCTGCTCCTCTTCTAGACTCCCTCATTATTGCAGACCTTGCCTAGATGTTTTCAAAGCACTGTGGAACCAAGGGACAGCATCACAGGAGAGACCCATGTGGGAGGAGGGATCACTGGGGCAAGATATCTGAGGAGGTGGGTGAGAAGAAGATGAGTTCCTGTTGACTGCAGGAGCTCAGCACGGTTGGAGGGGCTTGGATGGAGGTGGCTGACCCAGAAGTGAAGGCTCTCAGGGCAGTTTTACTTTGTGTGTATATAGGAAAAAGTAGTTTTTCAGATCTAATGTAACAATAGATTGTTGTGTTTAGATTTTTCTTTCTCTAATTACATCCTATTTTCTCATTTCAGTTACAGAAAAATGGCCTTCGGAAAAATGGCATTTTGAAAAATGGCCTCATTTGTGATTTTAAGTTTAGCCCCTGGAAAAACAGCACTTTCACACCTGCTCTGGAGAATGAGGATTCTGAGACAAGCAGCACTGATACGTCAGATGATGATGATGTGTGAAGACTTCCGTAACATCTGTAGAAGCCTGTTTTGATCTCATGAAAATTTGGGGATGTATTGTCAAAAAAAAAAAAAAATCTAATATATGTAGTAACATACCCACTAGAGGAAGAATGATGGGACTTTTCTCTGAAGAAACCAAGGAACGTTGTGTTGGGTGTGTTGAACATTGCTATAATTTCTTTGTAAACGAATGTGGTAGAATGAGGACTTGGGTTGACCCAGCATTGACTTTCTTCATCACTGAAACATTTCTGACTAGCAATGTGAAAATGTAACAAATCAGACTTTCTCATTTAATAATAAAAACAAAGAATTGTGTAATGTCTTGCAACGCTTCTGTCTTAAAATGTCCAAGTCTATAAGGAAAAAAAGGGCAGCTTGACACAGTGTTTTGCTTGCCAAGTAATTTATTTCTTACAATGGAAACCCTTGAGTTCACTTTGTATGCAAAAAGGGCAATCAATGTAGCATGTTGGCTAAAATGAGCAAAGTGCACTAAAACTCTTCCTTAATTGAGCTGTTGTATTGTTCTACTTCTTCCACCCATAACTGCTCTTTAGCCATTTGTAGTGTAGTTGTTGTTAACGGCAAAAGACCCTGATGGTACAGTTCCAAATTTCCAGAACTAACCTTTAAATTGAAAGCTTTATAGGGTATTGCAAGACCCACTATTCTCACAGTCAACACATTTCTTGTGGGAAAATACGCACTTTGATTCTACTATTCACGTGCAGAAGGGTAATTACACTGACTGGATTTGTCCACAACATGGAAAATAAACTGATTTACAGAGTATTGTCTCAGTGCATAGCATCGAGGGTATTGTTTTTAAATCTGGTAAGTTTTGTTTGCATTTATATTAAATGTACACAGGCAGCAGTGATGCATTTTAGAATGAGGTAAAAATATTTGCATCACCACGTCTTGCTTTTATAGCAGCAGCAGTATATCTATGCAATAAGCACCTGTTTTCTTACTTTGTGTCGAACTTTTTATTTATGATGACAGGTTTTAAAAACAATATTTTATTATTTGTAGTTTTATTTGGTTCAATTCAGTTCTTTTAATATTTTCTACAGGGTTGTACAAACTATGTAGCATTAATCCATAAGTGGAACTGCTCTTGGTGTTGTCACATGAATTTGTAATGTAATTTATATATAGACATTCTGCCTTCAAGATATTTTTGAATTGTACTGTTTCTCATAGTAAGTAATGCGCTGTTTAGAACTCTAAAGCAAAAATACTTATAAAGCTGAGATTTCGTCCATTTTCTTTAGGAAAAAACGTGTTTTATAAGGTGGCATCTGTCAGTTTTGGGCCAAGGGTGGTGTGTGGGTTTGTGTTGATTGTGGTTTTTTTGCTTGTTTGTTTTTTAAAAGGGATTTCTATTCAAGAGATCAGGTTTTGTCTTGGAATAGGCATGCAACTGTTGATACAGTTAATTTTGCACAATGTATTGAAATATGCCATTTTCTGGTATAAGTTTAAGGGGATAAAAATGTTTCTTTTTTTAAAGAGCAAGTTGCTATGTCAGTACTGAAGTCTTTCCTACCTGTATGCCTTACACACCTTTCTCCTTTCCCTTTGCTGCAGTTTATTTTTACTGACTTTGACACCTTGGTGTGGTTTATTCCCTTTTTAGTTTTCACGTCCTAGTGACGGGGTCTTCTGCCTGTCCTAATTAGTGGTATGTGAATATGCTATTTGTATTAGTAAGTGAAAACCTTTTTCCTTGGTATTTCTCTGAGACACAGACTTTTTTTCCATCTCTTTATTCAGTTTAGTGACAAGTGTCACCTCTGTAATTAATACTTTGGGAAGATACTATAATTATAGAAGAATTATATTACACTAAGTGTATAGACTTGGGAAATACACAGGTTCTAATTGAGAAAATTAGTGAAAGTAGAAACAATGGTTGGTACTTGTTTCCCTATTTTGTATCCTGAAGCTGATAACAAAAGCAGTGGCTATGATGAGCTGTGAGCAAAGGAGGTGACAGGAACTGAGCAGTGGTTTTGCTTTGTAGAATGAAACACCTTTACAGCCTTTGTAACTTCTCTGTAAGTTTGTGGCGGCTTCTCTTCTGTCTACTGTGTTACCCATCCTGGCTGTGTACACACAACGTAATTACTCTGTCCTCCTACTACACTGTTTGCATTTCTGAAGTCTGGCGTGTTTGATACGGTGATTTGATGTTGTGGGGATGTGTAGCCTTAACCAGCTGATACTGGTGGACTGAGTTCTCATCCTATACAGTCATCTGTTCTGCTAGTTGAGATATGTGTCAGAGATCTGCACAGCCCTTAGATGAAATGGTTATCTGCCTGCTCTGCTACTTCAGTTTGCCCTTCATCGTGATATGGAAGCGGGGAAGCTTTGGTGTTTCCACAGAGGAATTGGATTGCGCTGTGTTATATTTACTTATGGTAAAGCTAAGCAGAGTGTTGATCCTCTTTTTTGCAACCTTAAGAAACACTGTAGTCGCTGGGAATTGTCACTTGAAACAAAGTTTGGTTTTCATATTTTACTTCCATAAAAATGTATGAAAGCTTGCTTTATGCTGTGTGCCTCCCTTTTGCTCAGTGCTTGAGGGTGTGAAACAGAACAAAATCTAGCATGTGACTACAACATTTTCCATCTTCAACTTTGTTTTTTTCCCAGGGCGATTTTAGTAGATTTTTGGCCTTTCTCCTCTGTCGTACCTGAACCATGATCCGTTCCCAGGATACTTCCTTTCATGTTTTTCTGCTTGAGCACATTGAACACCAGCAAGGTGTTCTTTAGCCTTAAAGACTTAATAAGCTGTTGGACTAAGCTTGCATTCCCTTATTACGTTCTTGCAAGATTTGGATATTAAAAAATGTCTGATGGAGATAGTTTGTCAGTGCTGGGCTGAAAGAGCGTGACTTGAGTGACAGCATTCACTGGTGGCTGCAGGCAGACATGGCAGGGCTCCATGTTTTGCAGTCACTGCCATTTCTCTCCTCATCCTTTCTTTAGAGGCAGAGAACTGTATCTTCCTGGTTCCCCTTTCCATCCTTCAGAAGGGAGAAAGAGCAATGAGTCGCTCACTGACTTTCTGATCTGTTGGTGATGAGGGATGTATCCTTTGTCTGCTGGTGGGATGGAGGGTATCCGCGTTTATGGTGGGGCAGTGGGGCTCCATTACTGCATCTAGAATCACCAGAGACCTTCCTCACTGGATTGTACAGGGACTTTTTCTCTCTTAACTGGTAAGGAAAACTAGTTACCATTCCTGAAAAGAGTGTTAATTACAGTACAGTTGTCCATTAATGCATATTGGACCCAATCAAGATTGAGAAATAGATTTGTTTTTCCATGTTATCCCAGTCTTTGAGAAATGTTAGTGTGAAGGAATTTATTTTTGTTCTTCCATGCAATTGGCTGTGAGGGCAAAAAACATTGTTTATCATGAGGACTTCAACTTTAGTAGTTCTTCAAAGAATACCTGTTCTTCAGTAAGTACATTTAAACCTTTGGCTACTATAAACTAGAAGGAGAATTTAGTGAAGGATGTGTTTGGTTTTCCCTGTTTTCTGTTTGCTGCTAGGCGGTGGCTGAGACAATTTACTCAGCTGCAGGGAACTTTTAGTCTGGTTAAGGATTATTGCTGTTGTGGACCAAGAATGATTGGTTCACTAAGATGATGAATGTGCTGCCTAGCTGCTCAGCTTTCCTCCTCCTGTTATTCGTAGTCATCAATGAGCATTATTGCAAACTGAATGAGTTTTATTTTACACCCTTGATCTCTCTTCAGCTTTCTCTAGGCATAGCTGGCAATGCATTTGCTAACCCAGCACTGTCTGTGATTTGCGAGGCAGTCTGTGTGAAGCACAGGTGTGTATTGAAAACTCCTCTGTGTTTGCTCTTCCTCAGAGACTTGTAAGCAACTTCTGGGGTCTATCTCTTAGAGTGTTGCTATCTAGGAAGGACCTCCAGACAGACTAAAGAAAAATTAATACTTTTAAGCAGTTGGGCACTAGAGTGTACTGCTCTGTTCCTGAATTCAGCGCCTACCAAAGCCTGTGTCCATCGCACTCGCTTGTGCGGATCTAGTCATCTGATGGAGATGTGAGGTCTTCCAGGGTCTATAGTGGCATGTGTTTATTAAATCCCTACACAGATACCTGAGAACATGCTTGCTACTTAGGCTTCGTTCTCTATACATCTTTGACATCCTCTTTAGTATGCAGTTATTTATTCCCCTGGCAGTAGCATGATTGTTGTAGAGAAACGATGTTCCATACTTGCAGGGTAAATGCTAGTTTACTTTCCTATCCTCTCTGCATCAAAGATACAGCTTTGAAGTGGGAGTATTTTGGCAACTGGTATGATTGCTGATGGTCCAGAGAAGCATCTGCACATCAGGGTCATGGAGCCTGGGTTGGTACGAGAGAACTCCAGTTCCCGTTAGGCAATGTGGGGAGATAACTGATTCTGGTGGCGCTAAGCAAGGCACTGCAAAGTTTCAGCTTGGGAAGGAAAGGAAAGCAAACTCCTTTCCACTCTGCCAGGAAGCAGTCAGGCTTGAGAACTAATACAAGAGAATCCAAATACTTGAAAGATTAACTTGGAGCACTCTGGTGGCCCGAGCTATTGCATTTTGCTAGATTATCAAAATGACTGTGTGCTATTTAATATTAAATAGCAATATGAATATAGCAATATTGCTATTGAGTCACCATCTTCTAAGCCTATAGATTCTGAAATGGCTGTCTCTGTATCAGGTACCAACAGAGATCTCTTGACCTCTGAAGCTAGACAATATCCATTGTTGCTTTAGTGTTCTCACACTTGGGTCAAGGAAGGTGATGTAGTTTTTCCTCCAGTCTGTTACTCAGTATAGCCAACAGCAGTACATGATGTGCAGTTTTGATTGTACTTATTCTAGTACGGTGGCTTTGGTTGGTACAGTGGCTTCCTTTCGATTTGTATTCCTTCTGTGTGGTAGCTTGATGTCTGGGCACTGTGTACTATTCTAACCTTAACATCTTTCATTTCCTATCTCTTCCTGTTGCAAGACTGCTGAAGGGAACCAACTTTAGCAAGGTGTGGAGAATCCTATCTGAGCTCAAGTGTCTGCATCACGGACAGATGAAAAACAGTGGAGCTTTGAGTCATCTGGCATACGTGTGAATACACACAGTTTGAATGTAATACAAGGGGACATTATATAGTAGAATTGTTAGCAGTAACTTTCTGTGTTTGGTGGTGTTATTGGTGGCTCTTGCCATGAGCAGCATGTTCTTTCCTGCCCAGGATATACAGAACTTCAGTTTTAGCCAGGCTGAAGGGCTTCTGTGCTTTTTAATCTTGTAACATAGCTTTAGGTAACAAGGCATACTGTTTGAAAGGAAAATGTTTGCAATGAGCTGGTTTGTAAGGAATTGACATGTACTGTGAGCAGCCTACTGATTCAAGCCATTTTTTATGCCAAGCCATAAACGCTTCATGACCAAAAGCTGTCTGCATTGGAAAGGTCTTTCAAAAAGAAGCTCAAATATGAATGTGAAGTACACAGATACTTTGCGAAGTCCTCGGATTAACATTTTTCTTTGCTCTGATTTTTTTCATTGTCCACCTCTGAAGTGGGCATACACAAGTAATCTTTGCACAAAATAAAAACATTTTCTTAGTTGGAGTTAATGAATTAGTTATTCTGAAAATGCAATGTGGAAATAGCTTAATGTTCCAGTTAAACTACAAATTAGCATATTTTCATTTGTAGTCTTTTATGTAACTGCTAAAAAATGAACACAGTGTTGCAGACAAAACTGGTGATGCTGGCTGTGGTTATGATTCTCTTAGGCTTCCACTGGAAGGATCTGTTCTTAGTCACTTAACTGCCAAATACTTAACTTTGTGGGACCAGTTTTCCCTGGCTGAATAGGTCACTGGAGATGCAGCTGCAGGTGGCAGAGCCCAGCAGCCAGGCTGATGGGAGCTACATCTGGGGAAAGCTCCATGGCAAAAGATGGAAGAGAAATTTCAGTGGCAAGAATAAATGGGAGCAAACAGGAGGGGGCAGAAGCTCATAACTTTGAAATGAAGGTTCTGCAGTTTGTTTCCATGCAGGTCACATAGCTGAAAGTGTGATGCGTGTCTCCTGGTGGCAGTGAAGTATTCCTCCATGACTCTTTGTGGCTAGTCGTGTGTTAGAAGATTACAGCCAACATTTACTGCACATAATGATCTCGCATTATGCAGTTACGATGTATGGAAGTAAAAGATCTTAGATGGTTCAGGTAGAGGTTTTATGTAGTTCTCTTATTTCTTGTCCCTTTTTTTTTTCCTGTGTTTTTGCTTTATGTTGAGAGAACATAAAGCTGATCAGGATGTGCCAGGTTTAACAATCAGCAAGCAAGATATTTATTTTAGTGGATGTTTCTGAATATTTTTATCTTAATCTTGGTAGTTTGTTTACTTAGAGAAATTGGACCATACTGTGGGCTAACCAAAAGGATATGAAGTTAGTGTTGGTGAAGGGCCTAGTACAAGAGCATAAGAGGCAACAATTGAGGCGAATATTTCTGTATTTTGTGCACAGTGTGGATGCATGCTAAGTAGGCAAAAAAAACACTGAGTAAGGCAAGTGTCCTGCCAGGTGAATGCTGTGTGTTTATACAATTAAGGGCTCAAAAGTAATGTGTGCCTGCGGGGGCCTGAAGATTGCACAGGCTTGTACTTCCTGGCCTTGAGTCAGGTTCTGTATTTTTCGTCTTACGGGTGCTTGACTTCAATTTTCTTTGAATACCTTTCTCTTGCCACTTAATAAAGGTGGTACTGATGTTATTCTAGAATAGGTTCCTGTTGTATGAATGGGAAAATTAAGTTTGAAAAGGCAATTAGAAAAAAAGATGGAGCTTGTGTAAGATCCTCCAGGGATTTTAGGAGCAGGCACAATCCTGTGGGTGAAAATGGGGGAATCCTACAAGTAACCTGGGGTGTAGAAGTGCCCTTACATACAGGGTGCGTCACAGCCTGAATGGGGCGGGAGTGGTGTAAGTCCTGGAGGTGAGGCTGCTACCTGACTGAAATGAAATCGAACAATGCACAGCCTGGCTTAACTAATGTATTGGCCAACACTGGGCATCTACAGTGTAGATTAAATCTGCATTTCTCATCAACGTTTGTTTGTTTGTTTGTTTTAGTTGGCTGCTCTTAAGACTTCAGAAGTGAAGATAGCCTAACCTTTCAATTTTTAGCAGATTTTATGGTGCAGAAATAGCAAGTCAGTAACAAAATGACAGGCCCAGCAGCTGCCCCACTTGGGCTGCGGGAGCAGGATGTAAAACAAGACACCTTCACCCACAGGACTTACTGGCTTCTCCCCCTGGATGCCCAGTGGCAGGTAACATCCATAGCTAGAACTGGTTTCAAGGAGCAAGGGTGGAGAGAGAAGGCTGGAGCAGAAACTGCTCAAACCAAGTGGAAGACAATTTCTAAAGAAATAGTAAGAACAAAGGGTGAAGAGGACTCCAGAGGCATGGCTCGTGGGGCTGGGTGGTGGAGGAGCTCCGTATTTAACAGAAACAGCTGTGTAAAATGAAGGATGGGCAGCTTGGCTCTGCTGGATACAGGGGCTTCCGCAGTGCTGCTGCTGTGGATCAGGAGCTGCTCATTACCCCCAGGTGGGCCTGAGCTGCCTGGTGGGATTGGAGGAGCTAACTGGCCTTTGGGGGAGAGCCTCGAGGGCGGCCAGTGAGGTTTTGGTGCCGCACTGGCTGCAGAAGCAATGGGTGACATGTGGACAGGGGGCTCAGAAACGTGCCTGGGGGAGGAGAAGCTGCAAGGAGGAGGAGGACTGATGAAAAGTGGTGGCTTACAGCTGTAGGTTGACCTAGAGTGGTCAGCAAAGACTTGCAAACTGGTAAGTTGGTGTCTGAGTGCTTTAATGGTGCATAAGCCCTGTCAAAGAGTAAGTGTGGAACCAAGCTGAAGAAGTGTGGGGGACAATAGTTCTGACTGAGCAGTGAGTTGCTGGGCTGTTTCTGAAGGAGGTTTGTGGACAGGGGATGCATGGGAGCTGAGCAGAGGAAACCAGTTCTGCAGTAGTTTCACTTTTAATTGTTACGAAAAAATGATGAAAACCTGCTATGTGAGGTAACTGTGTTATGATTTGCCAAACCAGGATGGACAGACTTCATTAATATGCAGCAAGCCTCAACAAAGAATAAACCTTTTTGATTACCTTTGGAACAGTGCTAATCTTGGCAGAGTTGCAGGGTGATGGGGCAGTGTTGTTGGCATTGCCGGGAGGTGAGGGGAGGATGGCGTGTGCAGGGGTGGATGGTGAGTGGGGCACGCTCTTGCTCCACTGGGTGTGCAGGGGGTTCTGTAGGGGAGCCCAAGAAGGGTATTCCATGTTTGCTCACCTTGGTGGTGCCCAGTAGCAGCAATATGCTGGCTGCTGTCCTTGTCATGTTATCAATGTATGTGTGGGTTAAATGCTTATGCTTATGGCCCGTTTTCCTGGTCGTTAATGATGTATGGAATAGCAGCGTGGCTTGGAGCACAGGGAGGGGATCTCTGGGCCTCGCTGCCGGGGCATCTGTCTGTCCTCTCTGCTCTCGAGGGAGTTTTTAGTCCCAGGAACTTATTCAGTATGAGCCTGGTCTTCCTGCAAAGCTTTTCTGTGATTGACACCTGGATGGTATTATCCTCCCCATCATGCAAGAAAGCTTGATCACTCAGAGACAGACAGTTCATTGGATCTTTGGCTTACTTTGGAAACATCATAGGGTAACGCCAGTCCTTGGCTAGGCCAGATGACCTTCCCCTTCTAGCTGCTTGACCATGTCTCTGCATGGTGGTCCCTAAAGGGTGCTTTCTGTGCCTTGGCTCTGCACGAAGTAATGAAAGTCTGGGCTTTGGGAGAAATCATTCAGACTCCAGGGAGAAAAGACTATGGTGTGACTGGAGAGAACAGAGGTGAGCTGCTGATTATTGTTTTTGAAGTATCTGATCCTCAAAGAGGAAAAAACTGCTTAATGTTGTGTGGCCTGGACCTCAGAGCTGTTGACACCAAATGACCTAAAATACCTGTGTGACAGACAGTGAATGGCTCCATGTGGCGTGGAAGCCGTATTGCTTAGCCAAGAGAAACAACTTCCCAGTCAGTGGTCTCTTTCTATTTTCTTACTTTAAAACACTATCTTCTGGCCATTTCACTCTTTGTTTCCATTCCTAATTATTGACTTCTTGTCTTGCATCTCTCTCCATCTCTGACTGTGGGTTCTCATAACTATCTCTAGCTGTTGCAGGTCTTCTCTGTGTAACACCTCTAAGGTATAATCTATCCTGCCCATGTAGCTCACTGGGACTCATCTGCCCAGCTCTCAAGTCAGCAGTGTCATCTCTGGCCTGAGCACCATGCTGTCCCACCTGTCCTGAGATGATGCTGCACAAGTTTTTCTCCCATATTTGATCATCTATGGCTCCTTTCATGTACCTCCTGCCTCTAATTACATTAAACACACTTTCGAGCCCCTTGTGATGTGGATGCTCCCACTCAATATGTCACTTCTCCCTTGACTAAAAGAGGATGGATGGCATCTGCCATAGATTGTGTTACCTGTGCAGTCAGATTTGAAAAGGGCATCCTTATACTTCCATTCTGTCTCTGGAGGTCAGTGATGTTTAATTCTCTTCCATTCTCATGTTCCTTCCTAGAGATGGTATTTGGCACCATCCCCTCCTCCCCACCACCTCTCAAGCTTCCAAAACAAAATGAAACAAAATGAGAAACCTTGACAACTTGGGCTGCTCTGATTTCTACCTGGCTCTTGGCTTATATTGCACGTGAATTGTCTCTGCTCTCCCACGGTTATCTCCTAAGTAGGTTTCTCCAGAATCTGTACTTTGTCCAGTACATTAAGGTTCTGGGTCTACAGCATTTAACAAGTACAGTAACACAAATAATAGATGCTGAGACTGACATGAACAATATTGCAACCGTTGAAATTTCTTCCTGAATTTTTCAAAACAAAAGGATGTCCTGTATTGTCCACTCAAGTTCTGCGGAGGCCACTGGCATGCCATTAGCTCGCACCTAGTGTGTGTTATCTGGGTCTGTCACTGTCACTTCAGCAGAAGGGAGTTTTCCAGCCGTGGCTGTGGCTCTAGGAACCAGGAGAGGGTGCTGGAGACCTTCAGCTGGCTCTGGCCTTCGGTCCTCCTCTGCTCACACATTGTCTGGAACTATTATTAGTTAATCTTTTACTGGTTTTGTTTTTCTAAACTAGTGTAAGTATTCTAGAGGTTTTTTTGATACTTCACTGCACCAGCCCATAAATGCAGAAATAATTGCGTTGTTCATAGAACTGCTCTACTTTGGTAAAATGTATTATTATAGTTGTGAAACCACTGAAATAACTGCTTATTGTGAGTTGGAACTTTGCTAGAGATATTCTTAAGCAGGATAGCCTCCGTGTGTAGAAATATTGTAAATCAAAGAGGGAAAACCAGTTCGACTTGGCTATGCAAATGCTGCGTGCATGTGAACTTTTGTTTAAAGAAAAGCTGGGAGCAAAATAACTTATATTCTTTGTCCTGCCATGATTCCCCCATGGAGTAAAGCTCACATTAGAAGATGGCAGGTTGCACTCATGTGCTGCAGTGAGGCTGTCTCAAAATTTGCAGTTATGTCTGGGGAGGGCTGATGGTTTTCGGTGAAAGTTTGGCCTCTTTTCAGAGGTGTCTTTATATCGGTGTTCAGTGTTCACAATAGGACAGGTATTAATTTGCTTTAAAAAGAGCAGTTCAAATGGGTAACAGAAAAAGGCTCATTCTGATTCTGTTCATTACAAAAAGCTGACACTAGAGGACAGCAAAGAAATAGTTGAGATGTGCTCTCATTTATGTGCTTGCAGCTAGACTGCTTCTCATCAGAGTTGGGATGAGATGGCTTTTTACAGTCTGTAACTTGCAGCTTACTTAAAGCGTTTTTCTTTTTCACTGGGTTTTTATGAGGAGTTTTTATCTCTCTCCTGCACTGCAGTTCTAATGCTGACGCATGCCTGTTGGAAATGAGCCATGGGCACTTGTAGCAATTTTTTGTAGCTTTTGGACAAAATCTTGAAATCTGTGTGGCCAGCACAGAGCACCTATATTGACATGTAATTACCTCATTTTTCAAAGGTGGAGAGCAACCCCGGTCCTGTTTATCAGTGGGAGCAACAGATAGTCACTGTTGTTGAAAACGAAACCTCACAACTGAGTTTTGGGCTTTTAATGAAAAGCAATTTTATTTTAACTCTCCAAACCTAATGGAGTTAGGGAACAAGAGGTATTAATGTGCCAGCCTGCCTCTGGAATGTGAAATGCTACTCTACCTCTTTTGCTCAAGGAGGAATGCAACGCTTCTCACTAGTTCCTTCTGTTGTTAGGTAACTGGGTAGGAGAAGCTGCAGGTGTCTGCATCCTGGGTTATATGACCTCTTTTTCTTCAGTCCCATGTTTGCGGTTGTGGGCACATCCTGCTGCTGTGGGGAATGGAGATGCGTGGGGCTAGAAATCTGCTTAAAGATTTTTATAAATAAAAGTTGAAGGCTACAAGTATAAAGGAGGTCATGCAGTTGAGACAGTACAAAGCTCTTTTATGGTAAGACTTAGGGGATTCATGGAGGCTGCAAATGAAGGAGGAGAGGCTGCCTTTTATCCTGGGATCAGTCCAAGTGAAATAAAGCTGCACGCTGCTGCCTCCAGCTCCTTAGAAAACAGCAGGAGGTGTCCATCCAAGAGAGAAGTAAAGCCACAGGTCTCATTCTTGTTACTTCCGTCATGGAGGAATTATTCCCCCATCTGCCCACCCCTCAACTTGAGTTAAGCTGATACTCCAGAGTTTTTGCTATACCTCTCATATGAACCCTTTACTTTCTCCAACATCTAAATCAGGGCTCAGATTTTTCACTCCTTCAAAACCAAGCCAAAACTGAAAAAACCCCAAAAACTAAACCACGCCTGCCAACAGTCATTTAAAAGAAACCCTCTGCCCTCACCTTTCACCAGTTCTTCAATTGCTTGGTTTTTTTTTTCCCTGTAAGAAGAGCTTAGGCCTTTCTGTTCTGCCCTTTTCTCAGCAGCAATATCGTGCAGGGTTTCAAACCTAAGCTTTTCTCATGATTATGCCAGAGGCAGAGCAGATTACATCTTTCAGACGATGGTTACAGTGATGCTGCACAAGTAGGGGCATGCACAGTGCACCACGCTGCTGTAAGCAGGTGGCATCGCTGTGTAGCTGTGCTCAAGTCAGAGCTGGGCAGCAGAGAAGAAAGTCTAAGAGCTCCAGTCCCATAAAATTATTTTCATTGCCTGTAAGACAGGCCCAAATCTTTTATTTTTCTAGGAAAGAACATTTTGTTCTCACCCTACAACTATAAAGAGAATGCAAAAATCAGACCAAAATGTGAAGAATCGGGCTACCAGGGCAGTGGGTGTTTGAGTAAAGACACTGGGTGTGCTCACCGCTCTCTGTTTTCTAGAGGAAGTGGACAACAGAGCAAGGTAAAATATAGGAAAACTGAACAACGATCTCATAAATGTCACTGTGTGGTGTGATGTAGGATGCAGTACATTCTGGAGATGAGAGTTTTAAGTAGGAAATGTACTTTTCTTCAGCTGAAGACTTTGAGTTTCTTTTTGTTGAACCTTTTGTAACTTTTTGTTGGAGATGGAAACCTGTTAAAAACCCAAAAATATGCATTGCAGGGTTGCTGATTTGTAATTCTTATTCCACAGTAAACTCTTTAAAACCAATGCATCTGCATGTGTATGTATATACATGTAATTTTTGTAAGCCACATGAGTACTCCAAGAACAAATCCTGCTTCAGTCCTTAGTTTCTTTATGAATCATCTAGGTTTCTGTGGGATGTTTTGTTGTTTCTCTCTTCCCTGT
This sequence comes from Patagioenas fasciata, assembly GCF_037038585.1. Taxonomy (NCBI): domain Eukaryota; kingdom Metazoa; phylum Chordata; class Aves; order Columbiformes; family Columbidae; genus Patagioenas; species Patagioenas fasciata. The sequence goes on along the minus strand of NC_092560.1, from coordinate 57,703,102 downwards.
TAAAGGACACAGGGAAGTTTATAACTGTTATTGTAGACACTAAGGTCCAGGTATCCAATGATACGTAAGTGGGTGCAGCGTGCGGAGTTGCAGCTTTTGCTGAAGGGGCCTGGTTTGAAGAAACATGAAGAGGTTCAGCGGAGCACGTGTCTGTAGCATGTGCGGCCTTGTGTAAGCAGAACATGCCCTTACACTCTCTCCAGGCTGGGGGTATCTCTGTGGAGTCATAGCGAGTTCGTGTCTATGTTTGTTACTGCTTGAAACCCTGCCGTGGTGAGGCAAAACATAAACTCTCTGCTGAGGCTTGTGTGCTCACACGTTATTTTCAAGGGTGGTAGGTGGGGACTGAGTAAGTCCCAGTGAGGACTTGGAAGAACGGATTAGGAGTAATCGTGCTGTTTCCTTCCTACACTGCCTGTTTAATAACCCGCACGTGGCACCAGTGCCAGCGTAATACCTACAGGTCTTCTGCAAAATGTCTCTTCAGTGTCTGCTTCTAGAGTTGGCTGCTATAATTTTTCTGGAAATACTAAACCACGTAGTAACTCTTTAACATTTCAGGCGGTTATCTGCAGAGTGAGGGGACCGGTATGTCCCTCTGCCCCACTCTCCCCAGGTGTGAGGAGCATTGCGGGGCACAAGGCTGTGGCCGGAAGTCACTTCTGGGATCACCCCTGCCAAGTGGACCCATCAAATGCAGGACAAATGATCCCACTTTTCAGTATATTTCAAGAAAGCCAACTTTTTTTTTTTTTTTTTTCCCTGAAGTATGTGATTCATATTAATGTTTGAGCAGTGAATTGGCTTACTGTGCAGGGAAATCAGAGGCAGTCTTTTCAAAAGTTATTTACCATATGTCTAAAACCCACAGTGTAATTAAGAAACACAGAGCACTTCTCACACAGTGTTTATACATACAGATTAATATATTCTGGGGTTAAAGCGAACACTTAGTTCAATGAACTCATCATGTTTGTTTGTTGGTTTTAAAGACCTTACAATGTGCATGGGTTTACATTTGGGAAACAAAAGCAGCAATCCACAGCTCTTGGCTTTCGTGTATCAGATCTTTCCTAAATGGAATGCAAATACGCTTTTGTAATATTTAGCTTTGTGTTAATGTTATTTATTTTAATCTTTCCTAACCATCAGTGCTGTTCACATCAATAAAAGGGTAGGGGAATTTTTTTTTTTAACCAATATTGCTGTAACTTATTACCTAAAGGTGTTAAAGCTTCATTTTCTTCCCTGTTTATTAAGCAACGAGAGTAACTCACTTCATGTCTTATTGATTTTTGAGCATTTCTTGTTCACATTGACTTGAGCAATTATCACTTTTCTTTCTGGATCTCTTTAGTATTTCTACAGGCAGGTTATGTAAACTGCACAGCTTCCATGCACCAGAATAATATTTGACTTGCAGCCATGCAGTGACAGCTTGATTAAATGATTTTTCTTTCCTATTCCTCAAGAAAATACTTCTGTTCCTACTGGACTCTTACTAAAACTGTATTTACATACAGAGCAAATATTTTCTTGGACCTAACACCAGCTGGCAGTGTTCATCTACACATGTTGATTTGCATTTATGAATTTTAAAGTCTCGTATTGTATTCTGGTTCTACAATCCTCAACAAGAGCACTGGGTGGAGTCGGTCACATTCTAATTTGTATTAATTTTATAAATAGATGAACCAGAGTTGTACAACTGTGTTCAGTAGGAACTTACAGATCTTAAGATCTCACAGAGTCACAGAATGGTAGAGGCTGGCAGGGACTTCTGGAGCTTGTCTGTCCAACCTCCTTGCTGAAGCAGGACTACCTGGAGCAGGTTGCCCACGACCATGTCCAGACACTTTTTGCGTATTTCCAAGGACAGACAGTGGGAGTAAATTCATCAAGATTACTATTGCCTGCTGAGGTAATGTGACCCTGGGCTGCCTGCAGCTCCCACCTTCTGCTGGGGAGCCTCCTCCATGGCCATGGTGGTGCCAGGCACTTGGGGCTGTGTGCTGTTGCAGCGTGGGTGCAGACAATTTAAGAGGCTGTGTGTGGCCCTACAAGCTCTGCAGCACCCTGCCGGGCTGTTGTACATCCTGTGTGACCCGTGTTATTGGGTGCCGAAACGCATCAGACTCTGGCACCGAGCTCTGCTCGGCAGAGCTGCAACCCTGTGGAAGGGAGGTGACGTTCGGAGCTGCCAGCCCAGCCCACTGCATGGAGATGTTCCCTCTTAGTGCTGCAGCAGGGGCCGTGTGAAAGCATGTGCATGCCCAGAAGCCTGTAAAGCCACCTGTGACATTGTAGGGTGTTGGCTGTTGCTCTGCTAGAACCACAGCAGTGCTGGGGAAGGTTTGTCCCTAATATCAATTTGTAGGAACATGCCTGCCCTGCCTAGCCTTTGCTTCTTGCTGGGTGCTAAATAACCAGCTGCCCTTTGTTCCCTGCTAGCAGTCCTCTGTGTTTATCACCAGTGGAAGACAATGCAGAACAAAGCAAGGGAAACAAACTGGAAGCAGAATAGGTAAGAAGGCAGAGGAACACACTTTTTCTTTGTGAAAGTTTTAAAGGAAAAGCTTTAAAAGGCCTGAATATCTGGTGGTTGTCCATGCCAGAGGTGGTCCTTTTGCAGATGAAACTGCTCTTCGAGGTCTAGAAAGACAGTACTCTAGTATGATCCAATAGATCAGATAGTACTGTGTTGTTAGGAGTGTGAGAATTAATCCTTAGTGAGGAGGAGAAATGGCCTTTAGAAAGCACTGTGTGACTCCTGTCCAGAAGAATTGTACCTGTTGCAGACGTGGCCACTTTGAGATGATGGAAAAAAAGGTGTGTGTCTCCTGAATTATTTCAGGTTCTTGAAAATTTAACTATGAACATATGAATATTTTTGCTAACACAAACAAGCAAATGGATACTTAGGAAAGCAAGACAAAACAAAAGTCTCCTGGGTTTTGAGAAAAAGCTTATGAATATTTGGAATCAGCATCAGGTGAAAAACTTGTGTGCTAGTGATAGTGCCTAAAGACCTGGTAATGTCAAAAACTCTTGGGAGAGTGGAGAGCTGCTGCCCCTGAACAGCTTGCAACCATGTACTCAGAGCACAACTCACTGGGACTAAGAATATGAAGGATTTTGTGTGTGAGATGTGCTACTTGCTTGAAAGCAGCACCAGTATCTGACATAAAACACTAGATTTTATACAAATGGAGGAAGTGCAAAAGTAACTGGGAGGACAAACACTTCAGCTCTGCATTTCTGCTGTGCCACAGTGTGAAGAAAATGGGTCTTCCTGGCATCCCCATACAACTTCAATTTTCCATAGAATGCTCCATCAAAACCGAGTCAGCTACAGGGTACGTATTGTTTTCAAAGTGGGGTTGTAGGTACTTCCCACCAGCTGTACGTAGGAGTGCGAAACTGGAGCAGAAGTGGCTGCTCACGTGTGTGCTGGGGTTGGCGGTGAAACTGGACAGGGAGAATTTTTGCTGGCCCCTGTGCCTCTCTGCAGGCAGGGCTTCATCTGCAACGTGAGCTGGTGGTAGCATGACCTGATGCTGGGGAACATTGCCAAGTAAATTGGCCTGTGTACTCCCATGTATTTATTATTTCCATCATTCCTGTTCCCATGACCTTCATCTTGCTTAAGCAGTGGTGTGTTTAGCCACCTTCCTTCTGGTTTCCAGTGTAATTCTGGCCAACTGCCCTGTGATAATTCAGTTGCATACCCCTGGCTTATAAAGCTAACAAACCTCCCTTCCCACAGTCCAGGTAAAACTGTGATTAAATCTTTCTGCTTATTAAAATATACTCATGAAATTGAACTATTTTCCCCTTTTTCTAAGTACTCCTTAGCATATTGCCAACAATTGTACATTGTTACTTTTAACAGTGCTCTAAGATCACTCTATTTTATATAGCAGAGGAACAGAGTGGAAAACACATTATTTCCCCAGCTGTGCTGGCCTCCCTGTCTCCTGTCAGGCACTCTTTGGAAAAAGGTCAGACTTCTCTGAATCACTGTGAACGTCTTTACGATCTGGATAGACTTGCACAGAACTGTTAGTATCAATTAGATCAGCAAGAAAAGGAGACATCTGAGTTTTTAGGGGTTAACGTAGAGAGATGAAAAACAAACAGGTGACAATTCTTCTACTAGACATGATGGTCTGAGCACTGTGTAGGGGAACCAATGACCTGTGTACCTCTCTGCTGGCTCCCTTCCATCACAGTCAGATGTGCATGCAAATTAATGAGACCTTTTTCAAACAAGTCCTTAATCAGGAGCTGGTGCTGTAATAATTACATCCCAGCTTCTCAAGGGTTTGTTGAAGTAGTTACTGATTTAAGGACATCTTTGGCTTGAAAGTTCATATGTGAAGGAGTATTTGCAAAGCAGTAAGTAGCTCTAACCTTCTTCAGAAGGCATGTTTATTTGATTGTAATATAAATCATGTAGCACTGTAAGGTCAGACTCTTCCAACAGCTGGGAAAGGTTGTTCGTCATGTGTATTCTGGTATAGACAAGCTAAGTTTAATGTTTGAAGAGGATACACCTTGGGGTGATTTGCTGTATTTAAGAGTTGATGTCAAGTTCTAAATCAATACCTGATTTGCAAGTGTGTGTACAGTTTTCATAAAGTGTGTTCCTGTGGAGACTGGGTATATGCACTGCCTGCACGTGTGGTGTTGGCTGACACTTTGATTCTCAGAGAAACCATGCCATGAGAAGATGTAAACAATGCAAGTGAAAGATAAAGCTCAGTGACCGAGGTAGAATATGAGATTTCAGACAAACTCTAGGCATGAAGAAACTCTAGGCTCATCAGAAACTGATTAGCTCCTATGGTGCTGGATGTCATGTTTGATATCTTGATGCTGACATTAAATGGCTGATCCTGCAGGCTCTCTGCTGTATAATAGAAGGGCAAGCACTTTAGATTGTTTCATTTTCCGTAATTATTTATTCAAATAACAGAGCTTCCCCCAGCCTCATTTAACAAAGTGATTTCTTGTTGCTTCACTTTGCAAGTCTGGCAATGCTGGTTTTGGGGATCTGTGAGAGATGGTGCATTTCCAGCATCCACTGTAAAATATGTTTTGCAGGCAGTTTACATTTGTTGTACTCAAAGACAATCAACTTTCTTTTGCAACATGGAGAGTGTTTTCCATACCTTAAATTAAAGAAGTTTCATCTACGTCAAACTCTTGATTTCCAGGAAAGATGAAGACTGTTCAGCAGGATTATATCAACAGTGGATTTTTTTTAAACCTAAACACTATCTGACTAAATGCAAAAGCCCTAGCAGAAACTGCTGACCTTTTGCATGATTACAGCCTCTGCCTTGCTGAAGAACCATAAATGAATCATCCTGCAATGAAATATAAACAGGATGCTGCTTTTCCATTGCCGCTATGTTTACCAACATGTGCTCGTTCGAACTGCAATACAATTAAATTAGGTGACAACAGCAGTTTGTAGCAACACAGGGATCCAGGGTCAGAGCTGTGGGAGGGGGTATCGCTCCCCTTCTCCACCCCTTTCTTCCAAGTAAAAACTGAAGAAGAAGAGTTCTCATCCTCTTTGACCAGGTCTGAATAGTCTTGTTTCAAGACTGATAAGGATAAAAGTGAGCAGTGATGTCTGAAGTGCATGGAATGCATGATTTGGGGCTCTCTTCCCTTTGTTCAGGCTTCACCTGGAACCACAAAACCCAACCAAGTCTCAGAGCAAGATGAGAGTTGTTGCCTCTTTCTTCTCCTGCCAGGTTTCTTACCCACATGAAAGTGAAGCAGCAAGATGCCAAAGTAAGTCCTAAATATTCAAAGAACATGAAACAAGGTAGCAAATATAACTCTGCTGGTTTAATTCACATCCATGCAGGTTAGCTGTGTCGCCACTATGCTTACCCACGCTTCATTTTTTTCTGTGAGGCCACAGGAATCCAGCTTTGCCTTCTGTCTTCTGTGATAGCAATAGGAAAACAACCAGAAAACCTGATGGTGGATTGAAGCAAAGCAAGTAACAGCTGAGCCTTGGGAAAATTAATGGATATAGACTGGATACACAAACTCAGATTCAGGAAAGCTTCTAGGTACAAAATTTTGGAAGCTGAGGTAATGTCCCAAGGATTTATCACTATGGTGCCATTTTTCTTGCACCCATAGTTCTCTTCCTGACTGCTGGGTGAGGCAGGGCACTCTGGTGGAGCTAGTCCGAGTGTGAAGTTGTTCTTATGGGTAGATTTGGTGAGGTTTGGATTCATAACAACACCTTTAGTTTTCTGTGCCGAGTTGACTTAATGATATTTTTGGACTCTGTGATTCTTGTGATTAACATCACTGTGTTTTGGAAGGGGGGGACTGATTTTTATGGTCTGGGCATCATGCCACTATTTCAAGGTCTGAAATTCTTAAAATAGTTTGCTTGATATGAAAGCCATTATTAGTACATAGCAATATTGTAGTACAGTGTGAGGGCAAATAAAGAGGAGAGGCAAATAAAGAGGAGAGACATTCTGTGATGAAAATTATTTGGAGGTACTTTAGGGACCAAAGAGTAAAAGTGTGCAAGGATATATCGGTGTTTGTAAAAGCTGACTTCTCAAATTCAGCTGTAGTAACTCCTGTGAGTTTCTTTAACTTTTGCTCCCAGTTTACTTCCTTTTGGACAGTCTTGTGCCATATAACACCTGTTTTCCTAAGGGGAGATGAGGAGATGGTTGAAAGGAGATTGAAATCTGGTTGGGAGTCCCAATCCACAAGACAAAGATCATAAATAATCTTCCTGAATTCAAACAGCCCATGCAGCCCATGTATTTGTTTGTTTGTTTGTTTTAATTTAAATTCAATAGTCCTGGAGATAGTGCTTTAGGATGCTCAAGTTTGATTCTTGCCCTGCTACTTTCCTTCTTGAAAAAAATTTGGCTACAAAGGAAAATTACTCTAGTTTCCAACCCAAGCATAGACTTGAAAGGGTTGGCAGGAACTGGAAGCAAGAGTCTGAAGTAAGCCTGGTTTGAAGGACAGCATTAAACCAACTCATGTGAGCCAGGGACATGTACTGATTAGTCCTTCTCTAGTCCTGCCTGATCATGTGTGCATTTGTTTATTTATGGATGTCAGTTTGGTTCTTACTGCAGGTACACTGAAACATATCTGGTCACTAAAGCCATCACGGCATAGATATAAACAAACAGAAATTCTGGCTGTAGAATGGTCACTTGCTCTGGAGCTACAGAATGTGAGAACAGGATCTGAGAAATGGATCCTCTCTCCATTAGCTTTATATAAATGAGCAAATCTCCACAGGAAACTTCATGTTATCTTTTCTTTCTCTGTCGTCCTTTTTGGGATGGTGGGACTAGGGGAGAGCTCTGTTCATTTTGTTTTTCTTTTTTATGTAAGTGAATTTTAAGAAGCACATTAGATTCTTTATAAAATACGATCTATGTTGAGTCTTGTATACTATCTGCAGAATGACAAGAATGAATCTCAAGAGTTTTTGCTCAAAATAGGATTTTTTGCTACATTAGTTTTCCAAGCTTGCACATTCATGTGAACACTTATATACTGTAGACTCTTGCTACCAAATTATGCTTTTACTATTCACAAGGAGGAAAATGATGTTTCAAAAAGGCTCTTTATGTGACTTATAATGTTCAGTTGCAAAGTACACTTTGACTATTGAGAGCTAAGGTCAAGTCTCACATACCAATAAAAGGATGATTTTCAAGTTTTGGGTTAAAAAAGTTTAATGTCATATCATGGCATCCTTCTCAAAGACTGATCAGTGAGTCTTAATTTCTGCAACAGGAGCTGGGGAAGGAGAGCTTCACCTTATAAAATTATAAATGTAAATTCAATTGCCATTACAAAGTGACCTTTTTTCTGTTAATTTGAAAATTCATAGTGTAATTTTTCCACAAACATATCCTGTTGTGCATATCTAAAGCTAGCTGTGCCATTGTGATTGCTGTTGTTTTTATACCAGGCTTTTTATACTAGAAAACAGGAAAATCGCCCCAATTTAAACAATGTGTTAAAAAATATCAGAAGGATTTGCAATCTGATGCTGATAATCAGGCACATCACAGACACTTTCAAAAACTTACTGTCCATTTGTTTTTTTCCTTTCATCATTATTTCCCCAAAACTGTATTTTGCTGAGAGGCAAGCATATTGCTGTATGCCTCTGTTTTGTGGTAGTGGTTGTTGTGAAGTTACCCGTGCTAAATACTGCCCAGGAAAATTCTAGCTTTGTGCTGATCCTTCTGCCTGGGAACTCCTGATGCTGTGTGATTAAGCATTCTCCTGGATCAGCCAGACAGTGCTGTTAGGAAGAAAGCCTCTTGTTTTTCACCAATTCTCTGGTGATCTTTATCTCTGCTAATCTGATGTTAAGGTACAAACTGGAGTTTCATGGCACTGGCTGAGCAATCCACCAGGTCATTGCCGTGAGGAAAGGGTTTTACTTCTGGGCAGTTGTCTGCTAGCTATGTGGTTGTCCTTGCTCTAGATCCCCTTGAATTGGCTCAGATTTTCTTGAGCCCCCAGTGAATTGATTCAGCTCACTAAAAACAAAACCCCAAAAAACAACAACAACAACAAAACCCACACCAAACTAAACATATTTGATTTTGCTTGCCTCACCTTGTAAAATGTCTGACTTATTTATTTATTTATTTATTTATTTATTTATTTATTTATTTATTTATTTATTTATTTATTTATTTTTAAAGGAAAGAAATTGTTGGTGTAGCTCTGCAGCTAAGATTCATCCAAGTGTTTTCATGTTACCATGACCTGTAAGTGTAGCATTTCATACAACACCAACCTGATCTGAAACTGACTGAACCACAAGGAAGCACACAAAGTGCATACAAATAGCATGTTGTTTGGAAGCTGCATGTTTGATGGAAATGATATGGTCTTTAATGTGCATCTGATCCTGATAAAGCTCATTACTTGTTTGTTTTCTGCTGTTATAAGCTAACAGGCTTGAACCCAGAATTTTTAATATTATACAATGAAGTAGTTAAAAAACATTAAACAAAGCAAAGACAGTTTGACTATTTCGATACATTCTGCTTTTCATCTAAATCAGTCAGAGGCTCTTGCAATTCATGCAAATAAGGTGATTAGGAAAAGCAAGTAGTAGGAAGGTAGAGGACAGAAGGACAGCATAGAGCAACTTCTTAAATGCAACACTTGTGTTTGTGAAGAGGGAGAAAATGCAGGTGAGAACTTGCTGTAAGGCTGTGGAATGAATCCAAACCACTTCTATATTTGCTAGATTTTATTCAGCTTTTGGTTTTCCATAGCCTCCTCATTAGTTGCTAGTTCAGTCTCCTGTGGGGTGCCAGGGGATGGTTTGTCCCTCTCCGGTCCTGCTCAAGCCTCCCAGCATCCATGACTGATCCTAGTGCTGTGCTTGGCAGGTGGAGAACATGCAGGACACAGTACTAGCAACAGGCTCTTTTATGAATGCAGAATCTGAGTCCTGCTCTTCCTCAGCCTAGCGCACCATAAAGGAGAACTTTGCTCTGTGAGCTCTGGAAATGGTGTCCTGGTTTCAGCTGGGATAGTGTTAATTTTATTTCCAGGAGCTGGTATAGTGCTGTTGTTTTGATTTACTATGAGAAGAAAGTGGTTGTTTTTGTTGTTGCTGAGTAGCCAAAGTCTTTGCAGCTTCCCATGCTCTATCGGGTGCACAAGAAGCTGGGAGGAAGCAAAGACAGGACAGCCAACCCAGGCTGGCCAAAGGGGTATTCCTTACCACATGTCGCCATGCTCAGTACATAAACTGAAGTTGATCATCTACTACTGCTCAGGAATGGATGGGCTATTGGTGTTTTGGTTGGTGAGCAATTACATTGTGCATCACCTTTTTCTTGTTTTGTATATTCTATTATTCTGTTATTTTTATTACTAGTACTACTATTTTATCTTCCTTTACTGTCCTCTTAAACTGTTCTTTCTCAGCTCATGAGTTAGGGTTTGTTTGTTCGTTTGTTTGGTTTTGTTTTGTTTTAGTTTCTGTTTGTTTGTTTTCCATTTTGTTTTTTTCCTTTTGATTCTATCCGCCATCCCACTTGAGTGGGGATTAGCAAGTGGCTGCATGGTCCTAATTGCCAGTGGGGGTCAAACCATGACAAAAAGTTATCTTGTTTTGTACATGCCACTTGTGCTCTTCTCTATTTTGTCCTTGTTCAAGTGCATACTGGGCTTAATGCAGAGTGTCGATCCTGCTCTAAAGCTTGCACACTCCCAAGTCTCTACTCTCATTATTTTTTTCCCTTGTAACACACTGCTTATGCTGTCTTATTTACATTTTCATCTTAATGCACCTTATCTGATTCCTTAAAGTCACAATAACTCCTGTCACTACTAGATGGCCCATACTGCAAAACTGTACACTGGAAATCGCTTTCAAACCTGACACCAGGTGAACAGACTCTTTCCAAGTTCCAGGTTTTTGGCAGATATGTCAGGGTCCCAAAATTACTTGGCACACTTTTATTTTGCAATTGTTGACCCAGTCCATGACGCGAAGTTTAGAGATGATGAACTGTTTGATTCAAAGATGTTTCTAATACCCATCTAAGGTGGAAAAAAAGGTGTGTGAATGAGCAACTTCTGTGGATGCTTAGCATTGTCTGCATATTTATTAGCACACAACTATGCAGCTCTAATTAAAGCAGATAGCAACTAATAGCCCATAGTAGTAATTTTTCCTATCTACCACACTGAAGGACACCTTTTAATGAATGTAACAAGAGCAGGCTTTAGAGCCCCCGGAGCAGTCTTGTTTCCTAGCTAGCGTCAGGTCACCCACCGCCTGGAGGTGTGTGTGCTGCTGCATTCCCAGGCAACGGCAACTGACAGTGCCTTAGCCCTTGTTAGATTGCAGAGCTTCCTACTAATCCTTGTGTACTGTCATCATGTTCTGGCAGGTGTCTGTAAGCTACTCCTCAAGCGACTTGTGATATGGATAGGCTGCAAGTCTGCTGGTGTCCCACCCCGCCAGACATCACTCTGCTTCTCCAGGTTTCTGCTTCTCCATCTCAGCCACTGGCAGGGATGTCCTCTTAGAATCATAGAATGTCCCGAGTTGGAAGGGACCCACTAGGATCATTGAGTCCAACTCCTGCCCCTGCATATGACAATTCCACAGTTCACACCATGTGTCTGAGGGTGTTGTCCATTCTCCTCTTGAACACTGTCAGGCTTGGAGCCGTGTCTGCCTCCCTGGGGAGCCTGTTCCAGTGCTCCACCACCCTCTGGGTGAAGAACCTTTTGCTAATGTCCAACCTAAACTTCCCTTGGCACATCTTCCCGCCATTCCCTTGGACCATGTCATTGGTCACCAGAGAGTGCCTGTCCCTCTTCCTCCCCTTACGAGGAAGCTGTAGACCACAATAAACCAAGTGACTTTATCCACTCCTCATATGGCTTCATCTCCAAACCCTTCACCAACTTTGTAGCCTTCTTCTGGGCATTCTCTAGCAGCTTAGTATCCTTTTTATCCTGTGGCACCCAGAACTGCACACAGTGCTCCAGGTGAGGCCGCACCAGTGCAGAGCAGAGCGGGACAATCACCTCCCTTGCCTGGCTGGCAAAGCTGTGCTTGATGCACCCGGGACACAGTTGCCTTCTTGGCTGCCAGGGCACACTGTTGGCTTGTGTTCAAGTTGTCATTGACCAGAAGCCCCAGGTACTTTTCCATGGAGCTGCTTTCCAGCATCTCGTCCCTCAGTCTGTATGTACAGCCAAGGTTGCTGTGTCCCAGGTGCAAAATCCGGCACTTGCCCTAGTTGAACTTCATGTGATTGGTGATTACCCACTTTTCCAAGTTGTTCAGATCCCTCTGGAGGGCCTCTCTGCCCTCTAGACTATTAACAGTTCCCCCTAGTTTTGTGTTATCAGCAAACTTGCTAAACAATCCCTCAAGTCCTCAGTCTAAGTCATTTATAAAGACATTGAAGAGTGCTGGCCCTGAGTTGGATCCCTGTGGAACCCCGCCAGTGACTGGTTGCTAACCCAACACAACTCCATTTACTAGAGCCCTTTGAGCCTAGCCCATCAACCAATTGCTCACCCACTGTACTGTGTCTTTGCCTAGTTGGATGCTGGACATCTTGTCCAGGAGGATACTGTGAGAGACAGTATCAAAGGCTTTACTGAAATCTAAAAAGATCATGTTGACAGGCTTCCCTCTTGCTCTGGGCTCTTCTGATGCCTGGCAGAAAGGGACACTCTGAGTTTCTTTGGGCATTGCTAAAACTGGAGTGGCATCAGCCATGGGAAACCGAGTGCCTCTGATGTGAGCTGCAGCTCCTCTTCACCTTGGTTGGTATGTGCTACTTCTGGGATGTTTCTGACATTAACCATTACACTACAAACCACCTAACCCCTGTGACAGGACGTTAGGTGACTTGGTAACATTTGCCTAAATTGTGGGAAGGAACAGGAGACTCTGAAAGAATGGGAAGAAGCACACCAGGCAGGTGTGGGGAGAGAGGTAAAAGATGAGAAAACACCCTCTAAGAAGGGGAGTCAGGTTCATGTTTTGGAAAGCCTGTCTCCTCCTTTGGCAGCAAAAATTACATTGTTTATTAAGGCTGCTTAATACTTTCTTTTAGAAGATGTTATAGTTTATTATTATTTTGACAAACTTTAACTACAGGGGCTGAAATCATGTGTGTCACGAGTCTGTCTCAAGTTGACTTGGGTATGTATTCTTGAAGGGGGTTAGCATAGCGTGAAGGTTTTGCCAACAGTTGCCTGTGAGTCACAGGCAGAGAACATCAGATGGGAAGAGGCACGAGTGGTTGGGAACAGCAAATAGAGCAAGTGATGGTTAGCGTGGAATGGGAAATAAAAATACCCTTGTGATGAGCAGAGAGAAACGAAGCAGTGGCTACAAAATGGTGCTAAAGGAAAAGATGTAACTGCGGCAAGAATATGTTGAGTGTTATGGAGAAGATGGGGTCACAATGTGTCAAGATCAGGCAGAAGGGTCCAGGATACTCCTGAAAAGCCTGGGAAGGGGCAGCATGCCTGAGGAACTCCATGGCAAAGCTTAGCAGGAGAGTAATAATTATGAAAACAATTACGTTGTTTGAGTGCAGTTTGAACAGTGGGCCCTAGGTAAGACATACAAGTATGTCCTCCATGAAGAGAATCAGAAATGCCAACTAAGAAAAACAATTTGTAGGGAACAAGCTGCTTTAACAGCATCATCCAATCTAATAGAGCTGGATAAAGACTTGTCCAGATTTGTCCTTTTATTTTCCTTTTCATTTAAAAATAAAGCTTGCACTATTTATTCATCTATCTATCTATCTATCTATCTATCTATCTATCTATCTATCTATCTATCTATCTATCATCTATCTATCTATCTATCTACCTACCTACCTACCTACCTACCTACCTACCTACCTATAGTGTAAACCCATTTTTCCCCCCAGAGATTTAGTTTATATGAAAGAATTCGTAAAATGAAAAGGGCAAAATCAAAACAAAATGTTCTGAAAATACTAAAAGAAAACAATTACTAAGGCAATAGTAATTTTTGGAATGTCAGCTTTTTACCTCAAATCAAGCTGAGAAGCAATTCCAAAGCATCAGACTTGTCTTGGCTAGGAAAAAATGTCCATGTCCCACCTATTCTGCAAATACAAATCTAATTCTGGTGTTATCTACTTTGCATGTACTGACTTTTCAGCCTTAATAATAGTCTTCTCTGGCAGTTTGAGCATGAGCTGGAAGTTCAATGCTCAGGTGGAGGCCTGGGGGCTGTAATTCTGCCCATGCTGAAATTGCAGGGAGCTACTTGTGAGTTTTGCTCTGTTTTCCTCTCTACCTTGCCATCCTTGGCTGCCTTGAGCTTTTCATGCTGAAGGCCTGCATACCACTTTTGTCTGTGGAAGAGAGAAATGAAATGGAAACATGGAGTAATGGTGGTAAACACTGTGTAGGAGCTTCTTGTCCAGGGCAGATGGTACATAAAAAAGACTTGGCCCCAATGTTTGGCTAATGAGCGTCTCGTAGAAGGGGTAGAGGGACCTGTGAGACTCCTGTGCTGCACTTGCAGCCTGAGCTGAATGGATGGGAAACTGTGTTCAGGGATTTCTGAGGACTTTGGTGTTGTGATTGTTGCTTTATCATAATAAATTGTAGCAAAAGCAGTTTCAGCTGAGCAGAGGCCAATAATTGCGCACAGCCCAACATTCAACTTGCATTAGGTATTGCCATGAAATATGTTCCCAGGCAGCCAAACTACTCCCCTTCATTATTAAAGTCTAAAGCAACAGGCCTGTGGCTTCTTTTATAGACCTATGTTTGTATTTGTTCTCCTGAAAGGACCTAGTTTTGACATATTTAATTAGTGGTAAGAAGCCAGAATAAAGACTTGCAGGTCTCAAGGATGCATCAGCTCTTCAGATGCAACTAGTAAATATTTGCTCTCAGAAACTTACTGTGGTTGATTCTGGTTCAGATAACACTGTATTGTATATGCTTTCATTTGCTGGGCTGCAGTCCCAGGAAGCAAGGCATATATTTTCTAAATCCCTTTATATAATGATTGATTTCTACTTCACTGCAATGCGCTCTTTCTTTAATTGTTGGAAGTTTCATGTCTTGGGCCAGGGCTGTATAGCTGCTTGTATATAACGTGCATAAAAAACCCTGCACCTCGCTGATATGTAGTCATGTGCACAACAGCCGCTTAACCTCACCGAATAAAACTGAATTTCTAATTAGCATGCGAAAGGAAGAAAAGTAATAAAAGTTCAGGAATAGTTTTAAGGCAGGATATGATAAATTCGTATCTTGTGTCATTCCGATGCCTCCTGGGAAGTAATTTTTAGTTAAGAAAGGGACTTTGTTTGCTTTGTGGTCTTTCTATTACATTGAGCATATCTAGGCTGAAGCTGCTGAGATGTAATAAATGCAAACCATAAATAATCAACTTTAATGGAATAGCTTTTCAAGCTAGGACCACATCTTTGAGGAAAATCTGTTGAAATTCATACTTGGCCAATCTATCTGGCAGTGCTGGCATGTCTTGTGGTAACTTTCATTGGAGATTGCTGTGAAATGTTTACTTTATTATTTTTCTCCTTCTTTCCACACATTCCTTCCTAAGCCCCATTCTCCCACCTTGACCTCACAATAAAGAGATTAAGTAGTTTCCACCACAAGTCTTCTGGAACAAAAAGAAAGGACACATTTCTCTTTGTGAGAAGAGGTTGGTGATGATCCTTGGCTCTGATTTTGCAAGTGCAGATGAATGTAGTTCGTTTCCTGGGCTGTTTGTGTGTATGGAGTTAAAAGATCTACTGATGTGAGTAAAATTGAATGTACACCTTGGTTTACAGAACTGAGGCTATGCTATCGAATGTTTGGATATTTGTTTGCTTTCAACAATTAATTAAAAATGATGGAAAATTTCTTTTAATGTACCATTAGGCAAAAATTCATTAGCATTGGTAATCTATAAAAGGCATTTAGGTAATGGATAATTTCCAGGCTGAAATTAATTCTGCAGCATTTTAATGACTGTGTCCCTGGCTGTGCTTTCTGGCAATTTCACTAATTCTATCAGGGTGTTCTTGTTTCCTTGTCTTGCTGCTGCTGTCTCTGAAAAAGACGTCCAAGGCAATCACAGGTGATGGCAATGTGGGCAGAACTCTACTGACATGCTCTATAGGTCATTGAGGTAATAGATGGCAAATATATTTAATTTCCAATAATGAAATAATAATAATGAGAACAAATAACTTCTACTCAGTAGCCTCAAATTTAACAGGTACTCTGTCTTTCTATTGTGGTAAAGATTTCTCTTCTCAAAGGGCTGGGGGAGACGTGGTAAGATAAAAAGCTCTTGTTCCGCTGGACTACTACAGAGGAGGGAAAATGCAGAGCGTAGTAAGAATTGAATGTACTGGACTATAAATCAGAGAAGATACCATCATAGCATATGGCTCAGATGAGAGCTCAGCTACAGTACTTTCTTATGGATTGCTGCATTGCTTCCTTATCAGCCTGTAACACAGCAGCATGAGCAGATGCATAGACTTACACATATGGCTTACCCAGAAGAAAAAACAAGAATGTACAGCTGTTCTGCTATCTTCACCCTATTGAGCACTCCTGTCACAGACGGAAGCACTCTTCCTTTTTTTTTTTTTAAAAAAAAAATAAAAAAATAAAAAAATTCTCTAAATAATGAACTGCAACTCAGTGAGAAGTGACTGAGGTTTTCCTGTGCTGACCAGTGCTCACACTAAGGTGGGTGCTGTAGAGGTATAAAATGTTGAACCATAGGCTCTTGTTTCTTATACAGTCAGCTGGAGAGGGCTGTGCAGGGGAATCCTTTCTATGTGTATGTTGTGCCTTAGTAAAAAATAACAGCATGCTGTTAAAAGCATAATGACTCTCAAGTTGAGGGATCAGCATGTTTGCAGCTTGCATGTATCTGGAGCTGTATTTTTGGATAAGGCCCCAGAACATGTGGAAGTAGGTAGCTTTTGTGTTTGCATGAGGCCTGTAAAGTAGACAAAAGGATAAACTGTGCTACAAATGTACATGTATGTCTTTGGTTTTGTCTGTTACCAACTGCAGTGATTTTCTTTTTTGTGATTCTGCATGTTGTGGTGTATAGAGTGATGTACCAACACACTGAAAAGACAGTAATCATTGTGGGAATGGGAGAGGAAGCTTTTCTAAAGAACTGATGCTCTGTATGCAGAGGCATCTTTCTCAGTGCTCCCATTCCCACCTCAGCTACATTGTCTAGGCTTCAGCCAGCACATAGGCACTGTGAGGACAGTACAACAACTGACATGTCTTGTACTTTGTGAACAAAATCGATCAAGTCATTACAAAAATGGAAATGTTTAAGACATTTCAATACCAGTGTTGAGACATTTTGTTGCCAGATGCATAGTCTAGTAGATACCAAATAACCTGAAGAAGGATGGGCATGCCCAAAAATTTGTCATCTCTTTCCCAACTGTAATGTTTGATTTAATGAGACATTATCTTTCCCTGCAGACCTTGTTCGGTTAAATTACTCCTTCTATGATTGATGCTATAATGCCCTTCCTGGACAGCCAGCTCCCATGGCCTTTTCTGAGTTGCCTGCCAGATGTTGTGCCTCTGTCCCTGTAGGCTGTCATGCTTTTGTGGACCCCTATAATTTTCTTCCTCAGTTGTTTCTCTTTCAGACTAAGGAATCTGAAACAATAACCATCAAAAATTTTTGGTTTTGTGGGAAACAACCCACATCTTCGATCACCTTCGTTCCTTTTTTGAATGCTTAACAGTTCTGTTATCTCCTGCTGAAGATGAGAGTTAGTGGAACTGCACGCAATATTCAATTTGTGGATAAAGCCTGAATTCGTTCAGGAACATAATTATATTCTTGGTTTTATTCTCTGTTTCTTTTCCAATAATTCTTTATATGCAGTTTGCTCTTTTGAGTCCTACTGAGCACTAAGCAGATGTATTTTGGAACGATTTGTCATAATCTCAAAATTTTGCTCTTGAATGGTAATGGTCAACTTGGAAACCATCATCTGATGTCTGAAATTAGGATTTTTTTTTCTCCTTTGAGGCTGACTTTATGATTATCTGTCCTGAATTTAATCTGTATGTTATTATCAAGTCATTCAGTCTGATGAGGTTCTCCTGCAATTGTTGAAGATTGCTCTTTTCAAGTACCCTGAATAAATAAGCATCAGCAAACTCTGCTACCACATTGCTGTTTCCAGATCACTCTGAATTTATTGAACACCACAAGTACCAGTGCATAGCCTTGAAGAATGCTGCATGTTACACCCCTCCATGGCATAAGCTGACTGTTTGCCTCCAATGTTACGGCTGCTGAGTTTCCTTAGAAGTCCTTGGCGGATGACCCTGGTGAAAGTGTTAGAAAAGCAGAGAGATTATCTGTCAGTCATACATCCTTTTCTACACACTTACTGATCAGTCCAGAAAACTCAAATTGGTTTGCAGAGGAGGACTTGCCTTTGCAAAGTGGGGATCATTTTGAGCACTGTGCTGACACTTGCTGAGTCTGCTCCTCTCTTCCTGTGTTTGGGTAATGTATCCTCATACTTCTTGATTCCAGTCGTTTGGCTGGGAGCCCTCTTTGGGACATTTTCTTGCTTCATGAAGGAGGAAGGCATTCTAGTGCTGTGAAGTCAAGGAAATGCTGAGCTTGATGGGTCAATTTTGATGTGGGAGGCTCAGTGCTTTGGTTAATCAGGCTCTGAGACCTCCTACTTTTCGAAGTCTATTCTGCTGCTTTTTCTTCCTACTCCTCCGGTTCGTATAGATAGATTTAGCCAGTGGGCTCTTATATCCTCTACCCCAAGGCCATTAATGAGAATAGGAAACAGAATGGGTGCCCTAAGACAGGTGTGAGTGGACTGACAGTTGAGAGGGATGGTTCTCCTTACAGCACAGCTTACTGTCAGCTCTCTGGTAGCTGTCTGCATGCCTTTTTAACAGTTCTTGCAATAATCCCTTCTCTGATTGAGCAAGTGATCTTTCATGAGGTGCTAGCTGGTATTTATTGAAGTTTGTTTCCTTTGCTTGACTTTAAGAAATTTGTTTTTCTTCCTAAGGAAAAATAATAACTTTTCCTGGCTTTGCCTTTGCTACACTTGAGTTCTCCAGTTCCTGTTTCACTCTGTCTTTCCTTCGATGCCTTTCCTGATTTGCTCTAAAACCTTAAATATCATTGAGGTTTGGCTAACGTAGGTAATTTTTGCTATTTCACTTTGTTTCCCTATTCTTTAAATAAGGACATTAATGTCCTGTTATCCACTTGTATTGTGCCTCCATTGATTAGGTAGGTTTATGGAAAATATTTGCTACCAAATCTGAGATTTGATAGAGGAGAAGTTTAGAAGTTTCGAAATAGAGTTTGTCTGATTGCTTTAATCAAGGGTGCACAAAGTCTTTGAGTTCTGCTTCCACTTTATTTGAGACAATTTTCACTTTCATACCCATAACCCTGTCTTCCTTTTGCTCTCTGTGTTAGCATTTTCCTTAATCTGTATTTTACTTCTGATTTCAATTAGTTTTAGGTTCTATCTATTTATCCTTCTAGTATTAGGGCTGTTATGTCTTCTGTAGCTGAATGTAGCTAATTGTTTAATTTCCATTACAAAGTCACACTCAGCTCTCAAAAGTTTTGACATCATCACTATGCTTCTTTACTCCTAAAATATTGCTTCCTCTTCCTGCCAGCTTTTTTGACTAACTGTGAAACTATTGATACATAACTCATTATTTTGTAAATACAAGAGCGTGTTTGGGCAAGAGTCAACATATACCCAGTAAACTACCCTGTGTTAACTCGGTCCAGCAATAGTTTCGCAGAATTCAGTATTTTGCCATGCTTCATGCGAATTTGTAGAAGGTCAGCCTTGAGTAATACACTTACTCAGTTTCTGGAGCATGTAAATATTTCCCTTCAGCGTAACTTTGTGTGTTGCTCTGATGGATAGCAAAATTACACAGAAAACATGTAGATTTGCACTTGCCTTTAAAAGGACTAGGTCTTATGGGATATGAGATAAAACTACTTCTTGTTTTTTCGTCTGGTTATGATCAAACCTGCCGGGCAGTCTACGTTGTTTTGATTGAAGGAGTTACCTGATGTTGCAGTAACAGAAAACAACTCATCACTAAAGCTGCCTGCAGTTGCTGCTGTGTGTAAAAAAATGAGAGAACACAAGGTTGCTGTGGGAGTGCTCCTTCAGCTGCTTGGGTAAAACACAGCTGGGCTGCCTGCTGTCAGCACGGGGACTCATGCAAAGCTTTCATTTCGAGCAGCACTATCTTTTCCGTCATGATACGAGCCAAGGAAGGTTGCAAGCCTTCCTTGCAGCAAAACGAAGTACTGTTGTTGGGACCTACTGCAGAAAGCCCTCATTACAGCGGTGGGCAGGCATCATAGCGCTGAGTGGCAGTCTCTGAGATAAGGGCTGCCAGAGGCTCAGATAAGATTGCTGTATTTCCTCTTATTCAAGGCTAAAGACATACTATTGTTGTTTTTATCTAGAGAGTACAAGATCTACTTAGCTATGTGCCATGCCTTATTTCAGTGAGAAAGTAATTTGGACTTTATGCCCATGTAGCAGCATGGTGAGGGGAATGTGTTACACAGCTCTGCTGGCACACATGACCTTCACCTGTCCTGAGTGGTACCTGGATCCTTTTCCTGCAAGAGCAAAGCTCTCATTGACATTGGCAGCATCCAGGCTTTACCACCATGGATCACACTGACAAATTTTTTGGGGATTGCGTACCCTTTCCACTAAAAATATTTTTTTTTTTTTGATATTTGCTTATCTTTATTTAGTTCTAAATCATAGCTATGTACAGAATTGCTAGAAATCTAGAAATGATAACATAACATCTGTTTTCTCTGTGTGTGTATGTGTATAAATAAGTTTCTAGTCCTGTTATGGCATGCTGGTCTAGATGGGATCATTTTGACCACTGTATAAAATATATTTCGTTTTAGATCCAGCATAGATGATGCATTTATTACCATTGCAATAATGAATAATTAGGATAGTCCAAGAATTTGGTTTAATGGCTCTACACCACTAACATGAAAAAAAAGGACTTTTATTTTCCCTGTCAGATTACACAAATCAGACCCATGGCATTAAACAAGATATTGATTTGACATCTTTTACCTCAGACTAAATTAAGGTGCAAAGCAAAGATGTTTGACATAAGTAATACCCTAGCTGGTACAATATTTAGACTCAAGCATAAAAAGAGCAAATAGAGAGCGGAACACAATGACAAATGTCTGACAGATGATATTAATTTAGTTGATTCAGTGGTTTATATCAGATTAAGGCAGCCAGAGCAAAACTTTTCAAACTGCTCCTTCAGTGGGGATGTTCAGTTCCTTTCATGGGTGATCTGACTGAATGACACACTAACAATTTTCAAACAAGAAGGTCTAATCCCTTTTGCTGCTTTTCCTTAATAGTGAAGATGTCTGTGCTCTTGTAGCACCATGCTTAGGACAAGGACTCATTCTCCTCTGTCCATGCTTTACAAATTGCAACCAAATCCCCAGAGTTAATGTTCACAAGCACCCCTGCTAGAGAAAAGACAACATCATCCCACTGTATTTCTCAGGTAATTAATGATTTGCTAGTAGTTCCCAGTTTCTCTTCTCTTACCTCATCCTCCATTCTCTAGGGAATGCAGTTGACCTCATGTATTACTGCTTAAACATTCACAGATTGACTGATTTTCTGGTTTATTCATATATAATAGTGCACTGACACAAAAACTATGCCTAAAGGAGATGGTAGGAGATATTGGGGTTGCAAGGATAAATATTTGTTATGTAAGGAATGCCAAAATGATAGTGTTTTGAGCAGCCTATGTATGTTGTATGTTGTAATGCATATGCATTACATCATCTCTAATTACAAGACAATGTATTCTGCTTCTGAATCAAGCATTCTGCCTTCTCTGGTACTGAGACCAGAGCCACTTGGAAGCCTCACTGATGCTGAAAATCAGATGAGGCTTCTTTTTCTAGGAACAGCCTTATTTATGTTCCTTTTGGATATGCCTAACAAGCAAGCTAGGACAGAGTTCCTGTCCTGGTCGGGTCTTCTGCCTTTAGTGTGATGGGCTTCTTACTTCTACTGAATGGTCCAAACCCTGCCTCTTCCAGAGCACAGGAGGATGAGCGAGGTGGTCCATTGGTGGCTGCCATCTGCAGTGCTTAGCACCTGCCCCTCCATGCTGGAGAGCCTGAGTCACCAGTCAGCCCAGGTGATGCCCTGCTGCCCAAGGCTGCAGAGAGGCTTACCTGGTCCTGGACACCAGCTGGAGCTCTGGGCAGCCGAAGCATACGCAACAAGCCCCTGGTGTGTTAAACTGCCCTAATCTGGACAGGTTTTTATGGGAATGGCAAAGACATTTGGAACGACTAAGGTTGATCCTCAATTCCTTGTCCCTGTCTCATTATTGACTCTGATCCTGGATGTGTTTTAAGAAGGATTCACAGACTTCCAGTGGTTTCTTCTTTTCCCTTCCTGATTTCATTCTCAAACAAATTTAACTGGTTTTGCCCCCAAATTCCAGAAAGATTGTCTAAAATAGACATCCAGTATGGAGGACTCCAGCCAGAGTGGAATCTGGGAAAGCTGAATTGAGGAGCGTAAGGATTTAGTCTCACAAACATGTATGGTTTTCTGGAGGAGGGTTAGTAAGGTAATTATGCACACAGTGTGCTAGTAGTTATCTATGGTGTCTCCTGAGAAGAAGGATGGCAGCTGATAGAATATTGGGGTTGCTCTGTAAACAGTGGTGATGCATTCTTTCCATTCACATAAGGATTTTCCTAACACCTCATTAATTTATTAAAACCGGACAGCAAATCTTGAATAAAATAATGGCAATGATCCCAGAATAATTAAGCACAGATGGTGAAATCTGTTCAGTTTAAAAACACACACACACAAAACAGGGTACCGTTTATTGTGACTGTTGCTGTCATCTCTGAATGTGCATGTTGACTTATTTATGATTTTGGGGAACAGTGAATGGTTATATCTTCCTGCTATAATTAGTATTTGTTTTCAGCAGCTGTTGAAAGTTGTTTTGTGATACTGAATGAAATATTTTAGATACAAGAAACATTAACTGTGGACCATCTGTTTTAGGATAGATTAAGATCTCATTTAAAGATGATGTCTGAATAATCACTTCTTCATTTTGAACTTTCTAAAGCAGAACTTAGCTTTTAAACTGCTGACTGGTCATGTTAATGCTTTGTGTTCCATCCCTCCCCCCCCCACAACCCCCGCCCTTACAGAATCAATAGTGTTTCTCTGCAAAAGAAAAGGATTCTGTCGCTTTGATGTTTTTCAAACTTCCAACCTTCCCTAAATCATATGTACTCCTCCAGTCCCTGGAACGTGAGGTAATACACTTAGAAGGATTGTGATGGGCAGGTGAAGAAGCTTTCAATGTATCCTTATAATCCTTATACTTTAAAGTAAATTTGATAATGTAGTTCTAAAAATGCAATGCATACATTTATAGGCCAGATGTTCCCCTTTGTTAGGGCACAAGATAACTCTCCGGTTTTTCTTCTCATTCAGAATAGTTTTTCAACAGATGAAAGCAATGAAAGTCTCTCCATTGCTACAAGAGTGGCACAAGGTACAAAGCCTCTGAAAGCCATTCTGTGCAGATAATAGAGCTGAGAGATTTTTACACAGCATGCGTGTCCTGTGCACAGCATACCTGAATGTGCTGACAAAGCCTCAACTGATGCCTGGTAGTACTCCAAGGTAAGTACTCCAAAAGGACGTGCATGCCTGGTGATTCTGGAAGAACCAAGAGGCAAGGAAATCACAGGGATGATGGCACAACAAGCAGGAATCAACAGAAAGTGAGGATTTTAGCTTATGCAGATCATCTTAGCTTCACTTCGTTGCCAATAAACAAAGCCAATTCTGTAAGTTAATTATTTCCTCTTAAGATACATAGACTAAACCAGTATTCGGAGGTCCATATCTCTTTTCACTAACTGTGGAGGAAACCTGGGTAACCCTGTTAGGCTGGACATCTACATTTTAGGTGACTGTAGACAAAATGAATGTCACCCAAAACAGAGTTTCGTCCACAGTTTTCACCCGTGCAGCCGGATTACCACATAATTCAACTTGAAGGGCAAGTGATTCTGCTCTTTTTATGTACCTTTGAAAAACAAACACTGATTTAAGCAGGCAGAATACCTGTTATATTTCTATTTCTATAGAGGAGATGAGTACCTTCCATTCTATTGCATCGTATTGTGTCTTTAATAATACATGGAAAGCAGTAGCTGAAATGTAGGTTTTGTATTTACATATCTATAGATATGATAATGTAGAAAGTGCTCCACAGCTATGACTATCCATCTCTTCAGTACTTAGACTACAGCAAAGAGCAAAAGACATCTCTGTTTGAAAGGCGATAATTGGAACTGTACCAAATTTTCCTCTTTATGATTTTGCTCAGCAAGATATGTAGTTTTCGGATAAATTGATTTCATTAAAAATTTTGAACCACACACTTTTCATATGTTTTCTCTTTTAAGAAAGCAGAATGATGGCTGATGCATTTCAACTGACTACCAGAAAGTATTATTCATAATCTATTCTAAATATTCTAGGAAGCAAATGGGCTAGATGTCTCTCATATTTCTAAGGGTAATACTGCATACATCTTTCCAAAGCAGATTAGCTATACATTCTCACTTAAGTCCTAGAATATTTTGTCATCTGTGAGAAGGAAAGGGTCAAGAAGGTTTGTGATACATTTTGAGATAATTTAATCTGCAAAAAAATGAAAGTGGTCTGCTTTGAACAAAAACTCCTATTTCATAGGTACAAATATTTTTCAACAGTTGCTCCCTCTCAGGCTATATCTACATGGAAATTTTTATTAAAGTCTCCAACTGTGTGTGAAGCAAATATGCAGAAGCAATGGGGAAAACCTGGCTGTGCCCAGGCTATTATGTGTCCGCTGGTGAGGATAATATCACTGGCTTTATCCTCTGATGTTCATCCCATAAGTCCCTTCCAGGGAGCAGACTGGCTTTCTCACAATCAGCTAAAAGAAGATCTGAGGCTTGGACTATGTCAATAAAAATTATGTCTGGTGGCATGCCCTCCAGCACACAGTTTGCTCCAGGAACAGAATACACATCCTCTCCTGAGCTGGCATCTGGGGGACCTCCAGTGCCTCAGTGCCATTTGCACGTGATAACTATTGGGTATAAACTTACCCTTACTAATGCTTTATGGTAAAACTACCATTAAACATGGTTAGAGATAGCTATTATAGTAAGCGCTGAAGCAAATCCGGATAGTTCTTGGAAATAACTGGTTTTATTTCTAAGTAGGAAAAAGGACAACAAACTAGGGCCCAGCAGATCATTTCCTGCAAAATAGCGGTTGATTCACATGAACTTTGAGGAGAGAGCTGAAGCTGTGCCAAAACTATTTCTTTAAAATACCAACAAACTTTTCAATAAAACAGAACATTTTCAAACTGAAAAGATTAAGTAAATTCTTGCTGGGTTTCTTTTTAATTGTGAAATACTATTAAATCACAGTCATACATTGCTATCACACTTCTGTGAATAAATGTTAGTGAAAAAATCTTATGTATGTTTTTCCCTCAACATATTTTGAAAAATACTGTTTTGAAATTTACAAAATACATATTCTGCTGGTCAGAAAGACAATGTGTTTTAAATAAATGGAAGATACAGCGTACAAATACAGATCTATAGCATACGAATTGATTCTGGAAATTACATAGCTGTAAGCTTACAACTTGGAAAATTTACTTAACCCAAAGTGTAAATAGGGACAAAATTTTGGCCAAAGATTTACTTAACCCGAAGTGTAAATAGGGACAAAATTTTGGCCACTGAATGTAGATATGAAAAATATATTACTGCATAATGATCTAATCAGTAGAAGAGACCTCAGCATGAAACCCAGTGTACCAGGACATGCTGTCCTGAGAAATAAACTTACTGGTCTTACAGTTATAGGGTAGTCAACACTATACAGAAGTCATAGAATCATATAATAGTTTGGGTTTGGAAGGGACCTTCAAAGCTCATCTAGTCCAAACCCTCTGCAATGAGCAGGGACATCTGCAACTAGATCTGGTTGCTCAGAGCCCTGTCCAGCCTGGCCTTGAATGTCTCCAGGGGTGGGGCATCTACCACCTCTCTGGGCAACCTGTGCCAGTGTTTCACCACCCTCATTGTAAAAAATTTCTTTCTCATGTCTAGTCTCAATCTCCCCTCCTGTAGTTAAAACCATTAGCCCTTGCCCATTGGAACAGGCCCTGCTGAAAAGTCTGTCCACATCTTTGTTACAGGCCCCTTTTAAGTACTGAAAGGCCACAATAGGGTCTTTCTAGAGCCTTCTCTTCTTCAGGCTGAACAACCCCAACTCTTTCAACCTGTTCCCATAGGAAAGATGTTCCATTCTTCTGATAATTTTTGTGGCCACCCTCTGGACCCATGTCATGATCTGTGACATCATAAAATGTTTTTAAGCTTTGCACATACAAGCCAAAAATAGTAATTGGTATGAAAAGATGCTTTCATATGAGAAACTTAACAGTGCTGGAGAAGTCTGATAGCATGCCTCTCAGTCTTTGTTATCGTTTTTTTATTACACTGTTGTAATTTAAGTACCAGGTTTTCCATGAGATTTTTGAAAAAGGGTAGTTTTCTTAATGCTGTTATTTCCTTATTGAATTCAATTGTTACATCTGAATTTTTTCTTTAAATGGAAGAGGCTTTTGTGTTTGCAATAAGAGTTAATTACATGCAATACATGCAGTTTTTTTCTGTCTTACATTTATAATTGATAAAACTGAAAAAATATATCATTTTTTAAAATAAAGATATTTTGGAACAACAAAAAGAACGTTTTCCAGACATAAAAAGTTGCCAAAGCTTGGAAAACTGCCAGCTTAACTTTTTTTTTTTTGTTTTAATGAGCTGGTGCCTTTTCAGTAACCCTCGTCACCCTACAAGCATGGTCTCCAGCTGTGTCAGCTCTTACTATGCTGCTATGCCTGTGCTTTTCATTTGGGTACCCTCATTAATGGTACTTATAATAGAAAATGCATTCTGCAAAGACTCCACAGAGCTTCTAAAATTTTCGGAATCAGTTCAGCTATTCAAGAATCAGGTTTGCAAAAGTGCTTTGGACAGTTAGGATCCCTGAAAGAGATCTCCCGATGTTTAGAGACCCCAGACTAGCCCAGAGCAGAAAGGAGATGACTGTAATTGCCCCATTTTTTAAGCATCTGCCACTAAGATTGCTCAAAATGGGTTACTAAACAAGATGAATTTTTAGTTTGACCTAGTGCTCACACCAGTGTTTGCTGCAGTTCAGTCCTATGCAGCATAACGAGATCAGGTCTTGGGAGCAG
The DNA here is from genome assembly GCF_037038585.1 of Patagioenas fasciata. NCBI lineage: Eukaryota > Metazoa > Chordata > Aves > Columbiformes > Columbidae > Patagioenas > Patagioenas fasciata. The sequence goes on along the minus strand of NC_092560.1, from coordinate 57,676,075 downwards.
CATTTTAGCTCTTCCTTCCCTGCTATGCTGATTCTGATTTGCCTTTGATTCTTAGTATAACTTGGTGAAAACCAGCTCTTTGTTGCCCTGAATTTCTATGAGACACAAGTTTTGAAATTATTTCTAAAGCATTAATTAGCTTTTCACAATGCTTTTGAACTTTAAGAATGATGTCAGAATTTTCTAAATTTAAGTCCTATTTTGGAAATAGTGAGCTGTGGTCAAGGGGTGTTGCAGATGCTTATCACTGTGGAAAACCTGCAGATTCATAGGTAGTAAATAAAGGTTAATGATGTAGGCACTCAACAATATGATGGGATTCTCACTGTGTGCATATTGATGTTATTGAAATAGCTGTGTGAAAAAATTACCCAGATCACTTTAAAGTATTCATCAGAAATTACACAGGAAAAATCAGTTGAATTGTGCAAGGCCATAAAGAAAGTCTGTAGAAATATAAGGAATAAATTCTAAATCATCTGATCGCTGGACACTTCCTTGAAGATGGGACTATCTTTCATTTTCCATGTGCCATGTAGGGGAGCTCACTTCACAGACTGGATGAGTAGAGCCTCAAAAGATATCTGAGAAACCATAAGATGATAGGAATCCACACTGATTTTTTCCCTTCTCCAGCTGACATAGCTCTTCCTAATTCCCAAAATAATAGAATCATAAAATCATAGAATGGTTAAAGATCATGTTTCAGCTCCCATGCCATGGGTGGGGAGAGCTTTCTTTCACTAGATCAGGGTGCTCAAAATCCATTCCAATCTGGCCTTGAACGCTTCCAGGGATGGGGCATCCACAGCTTCTGGGCAACCAGTTCCAGTGCCTGTGTGGGACAAGCAGAGTGAAGGCACCAGCCTGCAGAGGTGATAAAACCTACAGTTTGGCCATGACCATGAAGCAGTTGAGATTTTGGAACCAAAGTCTAGAAGAGGGTTGTGTGTGCTACAACTTGGTGTGTGAAAATAAGTATTTATAAATGAATTTCCATTAAGACAGAGAAGAGCCAGTAGGTTGCATGCTTTGGATGTCAAGCTTGTGAACAACCTTGTCAACCTGCAGCTAGGTCTTGTGATTTTTCCTAATATAATGTGTTCTTGGGAACTAATTGCATCATTTCCACTCTGGAGTAGTACAAACTCAGGAGATAACAGAGAAAATGGAGACGTGCTGAGTTGATCACTAAAGAGGCTGTATTATTATTTACAAAACAACTGATTCATTCAGAGATGCTCATCATTTGGAAGATGATGCACCATATGTTCAGTGATTCTGTTTAAATAATTTCCATTGCTCTGTACCACATGTTGTATTTAATTCATTAAAGTCTTGTATTTGCTTTCCACTCCATCAGAATTTTTGTTACTTTTCTACATGAAATATTGAAAGTAGTATTTTGGAGTCAGATGTAAGACAAATTGCTGACAGCAAGAATAAGACCTGACATCCCATGAGCCCCCATCCCCAGGATTTTCAGCCAGGGTGAGTGATCTGACCTTTGTGTGGTTAAAAACTTTACTGATCCTGCTGCCACTGGAGTCAGTAGGAGGCTTTTCTGAAGAGGGTTGCAGAGGGCCTTCTGACCTGTTTAGGTACTGGTCTTTATAAAGGATGATTTTACCCTTCAAACCAGAAATGGGCAGAGCGCTTTGATTGACCAAACCCATAAAGAGACGGGCTGTTGATTTTAAGGCTATCCTGCTTGATTCAGCTTTTGTCTGGAACTATTACTATGTGAGGCAAACTTTGTTTAAACTAACTTCCCTTCATAGCAGGAGCTTGGCTGCCTGAACTTTTCGTTGTGCAAGGGCTGTGTTGTGCTGAGACAGGAGTGATCTTGAGTCCCAGGTCTCTAGGAGCCAGGAGAGAACTCTTGCCTCTCCTTTTATCATCCTGAAGTGAACAGAGAACTAGCTTTCTGACAAAATATGTCAACCACTTAGTATTTGAGGCAACAATTACATTTAAAAAGTATTGAAGTAAGAGTCTCAACCAATAGCTGTTAATTTCACTTCATTTTTCAAAGGCCCCTTGCACATGCTCACAGTTTGCAGCATTTTACCCGGGAAGGAGTGTTATATTTCCTTGCTGCCCAGGAGACTTAAAGCACAAAATGTTGTCGTTTGATTAAATGTACCACTGGCAATCTAAAAGGCCAACACCTTTCTTTTAGTTAGTCATCCCTAACTCTAATGATTATATTTAAATGTCAATCCTGTTTATTTTACTGGAAAATTTGGGCTGTTTATCCTCTCTAGCTGCACCTATAGGTATTAGAGGCAGAAACACATTGCTAGCTGCTTTTTTTTCCCCTCATTGCCCAAGGCAAATGCAGGAGGAGATAACGTCCCATTAACTTTTATGCTGCGACATTCTGCTCCCAGCCGACGTGGGAGAGTTTACTATGGTGAACATATGGATGTACAAGGAGGTAAGAGTGCTGGGTGGAAGCCAGGCATCAAATGGGATTGGAAAAGATTTTTGCACAGGTTTTGGAAGCTATACAACCTGTTTCCACAAAGTACCCTGTGGGCTGCGTGCAGGTGCCTGCCACTAAAGTGCCCTGGAAGTATATTGTCATCAACTGCCTTCTGTGCCCCACCAAGAGACCTTGCTGCATGGTCTGTGATGCAGGATGTGCACTCTGTGCTCCAGCCAGCACTCAGACCCTGGTTCAAATGATTACACAATGATAACCTGGGGCGGGGGTAGTTTGGGTTTGTCTGGTAGCATCTCTCTCCTTGTCCCTACTGCAAGAGTAGTAAACTCGGAAGGGGGACTGCAGACATCATATGGATGGGCAGTATCTAAAATGGTACGTGAGAAAATATGGCACTTTGCATGCCCTGGAAGGAGGAATAAGCAGTAGATTAGGAGCTGGCCTGTGCATTATTTCTTTGTGCCAGTGGCCCTGAGTCAGCAAGTCCAAGAGCGAAGGTTGGTCAGTGTCATATATGTGGCTTTCTGGGGATGTGTGTCCCAACAGACCACACGGTGTTTAAGGAAAACAATCGTTAAAATACTGTTTTCTTAAGTGTGGTTATACAGAATGTCACGTTTTCAAAACTGTGCTTTGTTTAATAGGGGTTTTGAGAACAGCAATTTGGCATGTGGCTTTGAAGCTAGCAGCAGCGTCACATGAAACTTTAGGCTCTGACTTCACTTAAGCAGTCCTTGCTCTGCTGCCCAGTGCTCAGAGTTCTAAAGCTGTTTCATTATAATCCCATTTTACAGCAGCTCCATTCAGCTCTTTGAAGTCTGGGACTGAATTTTGCTATAAAAACTTTTTAGCCTAAAGGCAGCTTTTCCTTCTTCAAAAGGAAGAATAAGGGTAGTAGCGTTTAATGGACTGTGTTTGTTCCTGGTGCAATTTGATATAAGTGGGATTATACTAAGCTTGTCTCTGGTGTTAAGATGTAAGAAAAGTGATACTTGAGGCAGCTCTCAAACTGCCATTTATGAAAAAAAAAAAAAGAAAAAGAGAGAGAAAGAGAAAAAGAAAAAGCAAAAGCAAAAAATGAGCCTGTATTTGGACTAATCCTAGGAGGTGTTAGTTACTGCTTAAATGCGAGTTTATGTGCCAGGTTCTGAATGTAATTGTGGAGGAGTGAAAGGTGCTACCAACACACTTAAATGTGAACTGGAGTGGAAGCAGACTAGGTAAATACAGGCATAGGTCCATCTAGTCCACGTAGCAGGTAGTGTTCATCCTTAGAGATCTCAGAGAAGGAGATGATGACACTAGAAGTTGTAACTTCCCTTTGTCTCTCTGTGGAGGACATAACTCATTAGCAATCTGTTCCTGTTACAGTATATCTTCTTCAGTATATTACTGCTCCTTGGGACTCCAGGGCGACGGTGGTGTCCTGTCTTTTCTTGTTTCCACACAAAGAACTAGAAGCAATAGGTCTGTGCAACTTGTTCCTTTTCCCCCCATATCTGGCCTACATCAGCCTTGGCAGGGGAAAGTACAGATGGCTTGTTTTATGGGGTGGCTGCATGGGCTGGTCCCAAACAGATTAGGCAACTAGTGACCCCTCTTGATGTTGTCCTGTAGCTCATGGCTGTCCCTCTGAAGAGCCAAGCGCATGTCTCTTTGCAAGACTGTGCCTTGTGTGTGCACCCCAGGCAGGGCCTTTAGTCTCGCTGCTAAAGCCTGGCTCAAAACCTGCCTGCAACTCACTCAACACCTCCGTTAGCAGGCACGATAAATACATGGTAGCACCATGAGTTCAGGTTGTACCCATATTGTATCTTAAGGAACATAAGGTTCTTAAGCTTCCTTCAAGACCAGAGTTGTTGTCTTCAGTGGAGCTGAAATGAAAGCACATGTGGTTGACTGCTTTGACTCTGATTTAGTTTTATTGAGCTCCCTCCTGCCTCCCAGCCATTAGTCCCACCTCTGTGAAAACAAATACGCACAACACTAATAAAAATGTATTTTTGCTGGACAGCTTGACAGAAATTCTTAGTGCGTTTTTGATTATTTTTTTTCCCCTATAATCTAAGTCAAAATTATCATCCTAAAAGAAAAAAAAAACCCTCAGGAAATAAGACTCCTAGAATGCATGGGAAACCTTGTTCATCTATTAAGACTTAGTTATTTGGTTTGCACAAGTGATATATTTTATTCAGTCTCTCCAGATCCTAGACCCTGTGTGTGGGGCGCTTTGGGAGGTGGTGTGTGCTCACAGCCATGTCCCTTAAGTTTGCACGGATTCAGCCAGCTGCCAACACCAGATCCTGGCCACCAGCTAGACTTGCTGGCAGCCTGTACTGGGGTAGGGTGCTATTCTGCTTCCCACCCCTTTGAGCAGATGATATGGGTTTCTCATGTTTTATTTTCTTTTCACTTACTCAAACTCATGGTTAATCAGAAGCTAAAGGTATTATTATTTAATGACACTGATCCTCATACATAAATATTAGATCTAAGGAGCTAAAGTTGGGAGCAGGGTAAAAAGGCCACCTAGTTTCTTGATCTATTCTTGCTTCCTTTGAAGTTATTAGGAACTTTGTCACTGTGTCAGAGTGGGAAAAAGAACAGTGTATCTGATGATCAAATAAGACTGGCTTTCATATAATTAATGTCTGAGATATGAAAATATTGTACACATAATGAGTATGTATAAATGCCAAGGCTGTGTAAATGCACATATACTGCTTATAAGGAAACCCCACATGTACCACTTGTAAGGAAAGCACATATTGCACTTATTATTTCCCTTTTTTGTCTAATGGCTGTAACTGTAGTTAAAATCATCCTCTTGACACATGTATTTTGCTGGCTACAATGGGCACGCTCTTGAGAAAAGACCTTTTTTCTACCATAATACAAACTACTGAAAGGTGGGATTCACATCTCCCCAGCTCTCTGATGGCTTTGCATTGTCTGCACAGCAGTATAGTCCTACCAGTAAGACATGCCACTTTTCCCCTCTAATTGCCAGCACACATCTGTAGTGCAGATTTGAACTCTAAAGCTTGCATGAAAAGTGTCAAGTGTAAGGAAGTTACAACCCATTTAGCTTTGATGCAGCTGTGGTGGTGCAGCTCTGTGGCAGCGGAGAGCAGTCAGATGGGCTCCTGGTGATACTATGGTGTCCACATCAGGGCTCATATGCCTGTGATTGTGTAGGTAAAACCTCATGCTTGCAGTCATGTTATGAGACTAATGCAAATTTTCACTGTAGACCCAGGTACCTGTGACATGGAATATGTTTAAAGACCAGCCCCTCTGCTGAGGTGAATCCAGGTAACTCCACTTTTGGAGGGTGATTCTGTACCCTGCAGCTGGCTCTTCATAAGGAGAGGGTGTATAACACAAAAAAGAAAATATGTAGAAATGAGCTAGCTTACAATTACTGAAAATTAAAAACCCAAACACCTGGGCATTTAAGTTTTTATTATGTTTCTTAGAGTACCTAATCCGTATGTATTCAACAACACAAAAGCTGGTTGCTGAGTGAGGGAAGATTATCCATGGTAAGAAGGGAATAAACCCATTTTGTATCCTTAGCTGTCCAGAAAATACCTGCACAGTTTAGTCTTTTTATCTTCTGTTGACAAAGAGTCACCCTCTTCATCTGTCAAACAAAATAGAAAGGAAATGTAATACTAGAATGAGCTTTAACACAAGATGGTAAATACAGACCACCCCAAAGATATAACACTCCCAGACTTTGGGAAAGAAGATTCAGATATCACAGCTGAGACTCATTTATGCTTATTACTGGTTTTAACTCCCACATCATAGAAATCTGCATATTTGTTTCTTGTATTTCTGTTTTCAGTTCTTCCTATTATCAAACCCTTTTAAATTTGAGTTTTATTATAATACATCATAGCACTACCATTCACTCGATGACAGCTGTTTTAAAAATCACTTTTGTTTTTTTTCCTCATCAAAGAGCTGCCACAGGAAATCTGATAAACTTTCAGAGACTCCTTCCCCTGGAGTCAGTAGCATAGTCATATTTTTCATATTCGTATTTTCTGTCATCAGCCACAATCCTGTTTCAGATCAAGGGAAAGGGAACGTTTTTTTTATGTGGGAGCGTAGGATTGAACTCAGCAAACTTAAAATGGGTACCATTTGTCTTGTTTTAAATCATCCTGGTTTTAAAAATCCTTTAAAGCTTTTCATTTTCTGTATGACCAGAAAACATCCAGTTCATCTCCGTGTTCAAAGTGAAGGACTTTGAAGAAGCAAATTATCATGTGTTGTTAATTCTCTATAAACAACCACATTTCCAGTAGTCAGCTGGCTTGAATTAAGGCATTATTAAGCTTTCATGTCTAGAAAATGTTATGTGCACTGCTTTGAAAGTGTAGAATAAACTCAGCATTTTTTTTTTTTTTTATTTTTCTTGAATGTAAATGCCTGTCCTGTATGCCTATTAGTGATTTTTTTTTTAAATATACAAAGACGTTGGAAAAAGAGAAGGATAGAAGGATCGTGCTCAGTCCTATCAGTGTTTACTTACCCTTCACCATGCTGTGCCAGGCACTCAAAGCAGCCTCTGGGGCAGGTATTTGCACCCCTGGGTGGGTGTATTATTAGAGCACTATCAGTCTGAAGCCTTTTGCAGCAGGGTGATTGTTGCACTGGGATTTACAAGTTCTCGACTCTGGCTTCAAAGGAACATCGTTATTGTGATGAATATATTCTCGTAGCAGTGGGACTTGCTTCTGGTGATTGTTTTGGGTGAGGTTTCTTTGCAGATTTAGGACTAAAACTGAATCAAAGCCCTGACTACTTTTCTCTAGACTAGTAAGGCTAAAAATGCCCTAAGAATCATACACTGCCCTCTGATGCAAAATTAAGAAACACTTCCAATATATAAATGTTAAAGAATGAGATCTTTACTATTCATTGTTAGATAAATGCAGATGCACAAAGAGCTGCTGTTACACCATGCTCTTTTAGGGAGATGTCTCATTCTTCACTGCTTCCCTCAAGCAAGCAGAGTGGGGTCATCAGTGTCAAATTGAGACTTGTAGATACAGCTTACAAAAAATTGGAGCTGTCTTTGTTGTGTCGGCACAGGCCATAGAACGTTGCTTGTGATCAAGACCCGCTCTTCTGCTTCAATGGTGTCTCAGAGGCAAAGTTGTCGCTATATAAGGTACCGTTGCTATGCCAACATTTTCTTCTGTTACCATTAACATGGTACAATGACATACATTACCACCTTCGGGGAAAATGGAGAAGGCAAAAATAAAGTGCTGTCACAGCAAATGCATTCTGTGGTTACTGCTCTGGCTTCAAGGGGGATTGTGGTGCTTCCACTGACTCTCCCTGCCTCAGTTTTGGGCACAAGTAGTGATGGAGGTCTCAAGCCAGGACCTGTAACCTATTTCTCCCCAGGCACTGGGACCTCTGCAAGGCAGCGCACCCTGAGCACTGTGGCTGCAGCAGAGTCTTGCCTGGCTTTTCCGCACATCTTTGCTCTGCAAGAACACCCTACCACTGATACTTTACAGGCAGGCAGAACAAAAAGGTATATGTCCCCACGAGGTATTCCTCCCCAAAACTGCTGTGGCCACTGATGCCTGAATAGAAAGCCAACTAACAGAAATACAATTGGTATTTTACTTTTCTAGCTATCTTAAAACCCTGGAAAGATTCTGGGAGCTTTATAATAAGTGACAGAAAATTCTATAAACATCTCCCACAGAAAACCTCATTTCAAGCCCTGGAGTACACAGGCTATGTTCCCATGCAGTTTCACAGAGATTTAAAATTGAAAACCCCAGAAACTGGGTGAAATCTTGCTAAAATTAATCCTAGTTGCTTTCAAACTGGCTTTAGCTTAACGTCCATCATGATGATCCTGTTATGAACTGATGAAAAAATTTAAAAAGAAAGGAAGAAAAAAGGAAAACTGCTATTTTTTTCTGAATTCAGAGTGATCTGGTATCTAAGTACTCTCAGTTATTCAATATCTAGAGAGGCATGGGAGGAGGCTGGGTAGTGGGAACAAAAAAATAGGGACACTGACGTGTATCAGAGGTGTTCCATATTCAATAAGCCATGCTGCATGGAAGGTGGTTTTGAAAGACCCTGGTGATGGAAACATGGTGCAGGCTGTGTGAATTGGGCTCGCAGGGCACCATGAGAGGTTGTGCGAAGAGTACTGGCTGCATTTCCACTGAGATGCCTCTTCTGCTTCCAGGACTGGGCTAGCCCTGGGAACACATATTTGTGTTTGTGCAGTGATGAGCTGCACTCTGAACTGTTCTCCACATATTTAGCTTCACAAGATCCTTCTAAACTAAAACAGCATAAAGCAGATCTTGTAGCACTTTGCTGTGAAGAGTTAGGGGAACACTCCTTGGGGAGATAAGGGTCATTTCCCAACTCAACCAGTATCAATGAGCTTGAGAATACTGCTCTGCTTCAGTTAGTTTTTTATTCTTACCTCTATTTTGGGAGAAAACTCTAATTTATAAATGATCAGACTGCAATTGAGTGAAATTAAATTTCAACTCCACTGATATTCCAAATTATCTACTCTGCTTACTTGTCATTCAATGTTTTTAGTGTTGAAGGTAGCTGAGCAACAAGCCTGTTCTTACTTATCTTGATAGCAGTGCACTAGAGGGTTTGGAGTGACTGTTGTCCTAATCCTGTGCCGCATCTAGCAAGACCTCACTTGTTTGTACTTTTAGCAACTGCATCATAGCAAGAATCTGGTCTGGTGAGAGATTAGCAGCCTTTGAAAAGTAAATCCAGATTTTCTTCTTGCAGTGCTGAAGGTCTGTCTGCTCAGCTAGTGTGGTGGCTTCTGCTGTTGCTTTCACAGTGCAAGGAGAAGTGAATGCTGGCTGATATTTTAATTATTTATAGTTAAAAAAAAAAAGTTGGCTTCTTCTTTCTTCCTCTGTGTTGTACCAATTCTGACTGCTTGTTTATTCCTATGGGTTGATTTTCTGGTTAGGTTTCAGCAGCCTTTAGTAACTCCTGATCAGAAAGGACAATTTTGCATCCGTGATGGATTTTGCTTATGGTGACTCTGTTTAGTGGTGGTTAAACAATTTTGCATTTTTTTGCAACTTGAGTATCAAGTCATAGGCTTGAAAGGAATTTCAAAACTGCTGTTTCTTGGGAATTGCTAAACAGCTAGGAAAGAAAACCAGAATAGTATGGGATGAATAAGCACATGGGATGGTGGTGAGACATTCCAGAGTATTCAACTGGGCTCTACCACTGAGATTTCTCTGTCACTGACAGCAAATTGTTCAGCTCTTCAACTTTCTTTGCCATCTGTAAAACTAATATTTTAATAGCAAAGCTGTTCTAAAAACTCTTATCAATACCTGGAAGTCAATGAAACCACTCAAGAACACTTAATCATAGAATAGTCTGGGTTGGAAGGGACCTTTGAATGTCGCCTATTCCAACCCCCATGCCATGAGCAGGGACATCTTCAACTAGATCAGGTTGCTGAGAGCCCCGTCCAGCCTGGCCTTGAATGTCTCCAGGGATGGGGCATCTACCACCCCTCTGGGCAAC
>NC_092560.1:57346048-57361048 GCF_037038585.1 Patagioenas fasciata | reverse complement strand
AGACAATGTAATTGCTTTGTGTAGAAATTACACTAGGGGAACTGCAAAAGATTAAAAGATGCTGACGCTTGGGACAAAGGTAAGGAAAAGAGTCCAAGGAAATGGATTGATGTTGATCATGGTGCATGGCTGCAAATTAAGAAGAAAGTCTCAGGTTGTGCAAGAAGAAAGGCATGGAAATGAAACATGAAGAAAGAGAAGGGAAAAAAAAAAGGCTGTGTAAGAAAGGATGCAAATGGGAGGAAGAAGAATCTAAAGACAAAAGATGAGAGCATTGCATGAGAAAGCAAGAACATAGACTGTAATAAACTGAAAAGAACATAAAAATAGAACAAATAACAAATGAGATGGCATTTTTTGTGATGTTTTTATACATAGCTATGTTTATTACCACAGCTCAAAAGTGGAAGAAAGGAAGGGTTATTTCTCTTGTCTTTCTTGTGTGGCTGCAACTGGACACTATCCACATCCATATTTCCATTCATAGTACTGCAATTATTTTACACTCCCTCTCCCAGGCAGCAATGAACCTATGCAAATCACATAAGCATCTTATTGATGTATCTAGAGATTAAGTGCAGACTATCAGTAAGCCAAGAGGAGATGTTCTATGCCACAATTTCTAAATAAACCTACAAAAGCTAGATATGAGATTCCCCTTTAAATCCATTAGAATTAAAAAACTTATCACTGTTTTAGGAAATGCAACTCAGAAAATATTGAATACTTGATATATTGTTACATGAAAAACGGAGTAAAATGGTAGATAAATTATTTATCTTCCACTAGTGTCATGAAAAGATTAACACTTGGCAATGTGTTATTGAGTTCCTTCCTTCAACAACTAAAGCAAATCTAGGTGGACTTAAACATTAGGGTCACAGCTAAAATTCCAGTGATGTACAGAGGCAGCTGTTTGCTGTCTGTTATCAATAATCTTTTATCTTCTCTTTGAAGCTAATCAATCCATCAGGTTGTACAAACCTTAACACGTTTTTCTGATTTCATTTTCAGAAAGGAAAAAAAAAAAATTTTTTTTTTTGTATACTAGCGGAGGCTTTCCTTCTTTTCCTACTGATGTTATATATTTGGAGTACTGAGTTGCAGGCACCCATGGAAAGAAATATGACAGCCTTTGCTGATCTTCTCAAACATTTAGAAAAAACTCTTTAAAAAGGCAAACTATTTCTACATTAGTGGCACTCTATCTAAAACCTTTGAAATATTGAATAGAAAAATGTTTGAAAATAGTAACTTTTCATTCTCCAGACATGAAGAGTAAGGTAATACAACTTGGATGGCAATAGGTGACTGCTTCTTGGGAGAAAAAACTCTCAGGTTTGTAGCTGATGATCACAGGATCACAGAATCACAGAATAGTTTGGGTTGGAAGGGACTTCTGGAGATCACCTAGTCCAACTCACCTGCTAAAACAGGTTCACCTGGAGCAGATCGCACAGGAATAGGTCCAGTTGGGTTTTGAATGTCTCCAGAGAAGGAGACTTAACAACCTCCCAAGGCAGCCTGTAATCAAACAAACAGCAGTCAACAAACACTTCCTCTGAGCTTTGAACAGACTTTATTTATTTTTGTTTATCTCAAGCAGTTTGCTCTGTTTTCTGCAGGCTTCACTATAACTCAGTTCTGCCATGCAAAGAACATATGTATGGTATTTTTCTGACTTGTGAGATAAAGCAGAGATTTCCTGAGAAGGCCTGATTCCACATGCAGTGTGGTGCATGCCTTTCAATAAATCTCATTGCACTGCCTTCCACATCTTAGTTTGTCTGGTTATTTTGTAGGAAACACAAGATACCTATTAATGCAAAATTTTATAACAACTTTACCTTTTACAAACTTTCTCACCACACGTCATGTTTAAATGATTAGAAGTAGTGGATTAGCCACAGAACAATGACACTGAAACCATAAGTAAGGAAAAGTACAAGGAAAATGAGTCAATCAAAATACATTTCTGAAAATCTACTGAGTAAAAATAAATGAGAAAAAGGGACACTTTTTTATTTTCCCTTCCTTAATTTATTTTAAATTTCAGACAATTTAATGCTACAAAGTTGGAAGGGGCTTGCTTACAGTTCATTTAGAATTAATTGGCTTTCTGCTCACTGGGTGTCAAAAAAAAATTTTACTTTAGGGACAGCATAGGAATTTCCAGCTGCTTTAGCTTTACTTACGTGAGATACTGATGGAAACATGAATTTTAGCTGTAAGGTCACAGTTTTCAAAAGGAACCAGAAAATAAACCTTCGTGACCAGCCTACTGTATAGAGACATAGAGTGAAATATATATATCACAACTGGGAAGACCAATGAGCTAAATGAAGACTGCATCCTCAGATAAAGCTAAGTCAGACTGGAAATCTAGACAGAAGAGTATGAAAGGCTAAGGTTATAGATACGTGAACAAGGCTGTCTGCAGCCTGGGTCATTTCTAGATGCTGCGGTTTACATCTCTTTCCATATGGCTTCCCAAATTTACTATTTCTAAAGCAGCACAAAATAAGCAGCTGAAATATCTTTAAAATGACATATGGTTTGTACTGCTGCAGAGAAGGCATAATGTTGAAGATACCATTAGAAGCATGGGAAAACAGAAAACAAAACCTTTACTTAATTTAGAAAATATAATTCATCACACAAAATACTTTAACAAGGCATTGTGATCTTTGTAAGAAACTTGCTCACAGTTCACAAATCATTTAAATGTCATGGGCCACATTACCAGTAGGAATCCTACGACTAGTCAGTGTTTGTAAAGGCAAGTGTAGAAACTGAAAAAAAATCGCTGCCGTGTGCATCTTACATGTTCTGGGTGTTCAGTGTATCTAGTATCCAACTAGAAGCTGATAAAGTTTTAAAAACAACAATAATGAAAGACTAATTTCTTTTTTTACCTAAATAAATACATTTCATTAGTAAAGTGAAAAATTCTGAAAATCTTATGCAAGCTGCTACGATTGGCAAATGGATGCACTCTGGAAGGACATGTCCACACACATAAATATATGGTGCAAGGCCATGCATCAGTATTTCTCTAAGCTATGGAGAAAAAAACCCAAACAAACAAAAGCAAACCAACAAATAAAACCAAAACAAACAAAAAACAACCAAAACAACCAACCAACCAAAACCCTCATTTGCCTGAGTCCGTAAATAAGGAGAAAGATCCCAGAACTTGGAACTAATAATCACCTCCTTTTTTCTAAAACAAGAGATTTCTTCTACGGTTCAACAGCATTTCTGGGGATGGATAACATATCAAGTGATCGGATATGCTGAGCACTAAATCTGACAGTGCCCACAGCCAGCAATGGAGGCAACTCAGCCTGAAACTGAAGGGAAACTTTTATCTGCACAGTAGCTATTTGTTTTGTGTTGCAGATGTCATTACAGTCTCCTGACGCAGATCGGCCTCCTCTGAACTGGAAGTTAAATGAGTAAGTGCAAATGTTGCAGATGCAGCAGTTGTGCACATTGGGAGCCTTGTGATTATTACCCCAAGCTGCTTTCCTAGTCTAAACCTCATTCAGTCACAAAGACGGCTTGTCCTTTTGTTCCTGAGAGGCAAGTGACCTCATTGAAACATTCACAATCTGCTGCTGCCCTTCAGGAACACGTTTTCAAAGCAAAACACCTGGTTCAGGGTTAGAAAACCTTTGGTCTCTGTTCTGTGCTCAGTCTGCTTCTAAGGTACGTTTTAAAAAGGCTGTGAACATTGTGTATCTCAGCTGTTTTCTGTGTAAGTGCACCAGCTTAACTTCATCACGTCTCCACTCCACCTCTCTGTTAAGATACAACTCCAAACCTTTGCAAGTAGGTCAGCTTGGGTGACAAAAGGAACCAGTTACAATTCTGTTATCAACTATCAATCTTTAAAGCCCCACTGTTACTCAGCTACCAAACGTCCAACTATGAGAGCTACCATTTACTCGGCTATGGATGCTTTTGTGGTCCCGCACTCCTTAGACCATCAAAGCCATGAATTCAGTGACATCACCACTGTTTTGCTGCACAAGGACAGAAATCTGTTTTTTGTGCGACACAGAGGCAGTCCTCAGTATCTCAGCTGTGGCAATGGATGTCCAACCACAAGAATGTACAACAGTGCTTGTTTACAGTGTAAGATGTTGCTGGAGCTGCACTAACAAAACTGATAGACCGAGAGTATTGTGGAATAAAAACCTCCTTGAAGACATAAAAAAAACCCTTGCTCTAAGTGTTGAACTTCACAAGAGAAAAATATTCTTCTTCACTCAGTAAAGGCAAATGTTCTCAGAAAGAAGACTTTGCCTTTCAGGGAAATGTTTATTTCTATTATTTGTTTTCCCTACATGGAAGTATATGGAAAGAGTTTCCTCTTTCTAGCTTGATGTCATTCACACTAGCCACTGTAATTATTGAAACAGTCATGTACTAAAAATAGCCTCATTGTCCCTCAAGCAGAAGTAAAATGTAAGCAAGTTGTTTTGTTTTCCTTTGTTGTCCTTTGTAGTAATCTAGTTAGTGATGCATATTTAGTCTTTCATGACAAAGGTTACTGGAGAAGGTTATTTCACTGCAGGTCCCTGTGTTTCTCTGGATTCATCCTCACTGACACCAACCTTGATCTAAACCTTTGGGTTCAACAGAGAAATAGCACTGGGATGCATTTGGTGAAAGAAGAAGGTGATGGACAAGAATCTATTGCATTAATTGACTTTTTCTGAGAACTTCAGTTCTGCTGAGCACAGCACACTGCTGACAACTCTGGCAGGGACAGAGATGTTGGTTCTACGTCTGAGGTCTCAGAGGTCTGCATGCATGGGTCAAAGAGAGCAGGCAAGAACTATCCTGCCCAACAGCCAACCCTGTGTCCTCTTGGTCCTCTCTGGCAATATCAATAAGGTGACATAGGGAGGGTTTTTTTGGTTTGGTCTTTTTTTTTCACTGAAGAGAGAAAAGTCAAATTCTTTAATGGCAACTCCCCAGTGACCCAGCTGGGGTCAGGATTTCTGATAAGGAAAGAAAGCACCTCTTGGTACCACAAGGCAAGTGTGTTTAAAAAAAACCAACCTGGAAATAAGGATGCAGAATTACAGGTGAAGAAAGTTTTGCTTGACGACTGGGAAAGCTTAATAAAAGTGGGAATCATCAAGTGGTGGAGTACTTACTCAAACGACATGAGGGAAATTTGAACAGCAGGGAAGGTGGAAATCATACTCATAGAAACATCAGAAATATGCACTGTTGTGAGCAATGCTACATGGGAGAGGTATAGGTCAGCTGAGCCTGTAAGCTTTTTCCACATCTAACTTTAGCTGTAGACATTTAACAAAGCCACACCTAAAACTCTGAGGCACCCATCACTAATCATGATGTCGACAGAGTTACCATGACTAATTGTGGAAGGCCAGATGCTGGTGATGGAAAAGTCCTATGAGGCCATCAATCCATGCCTTGGAGAATGCCTGACTGAAGACGTTGTCACAGGACGGAACATTTTCTATTTAAAGAATGGGGCTGGGTGTCAGAAAACAAAGGCTCTGTGCCTGATTTGCACTTCACTTCCTGCATCAGTTTCTGCAAAGCCACTTGGACTTTTTGAACTTAAGTTCCACCATCGATAAAATCTATAAAATCAGTACAACACTTATCTACCTAACTATGTGGCTCTGAATTCCAGCATAAGCTAGAATCCAGAGGTCTGTACACTGTACACAGAATAATTTCTTATTCTTGTTGCACATTTCTAAGTTCATTGCCAGACAGCAGTGTCCAAGAGTGTGACCTGGGAAAACCTGGCTTTGTTGTAAATAGAGATTCTCACCTACTTTTAAAAGATATAACAGATAGTACTTCTCCTGAAAGCTCTCAAATCCAAAAGACTTTTTAATTTTTTCATGAATGTTCTTTACTCTCTGTTTCCATCACTGTTTTGTATTTTTAAATCACAGTAAGCAGTTAATGAGAAACTGAAGATTGCAAGTTATCAGGGAAAACCCATATCTGTTTTTGATAATAGTTTAAATAAATCAATTTAATTATATGCCACAAGGTAGGAATCTGGCACTACTTTATTATATCTGCTGATCTTTGGCAACAACAGCTACGGTATTCAGAGTTAGTTATATGTTTTCCTGACAAGTTACGGTAGCTGCATGCAAAAGAATTAATCAGCCATCAGACTGATGCTTCACCTGCCAATGCTGAAGACTTGCTTTAGTGATCTCACTTTACTCCTGCAGACAACATGGCAGCCATAGATATAATCAAATATTATTCCTGTACATCTTCTAAGAGCTCAGTTTCTTAAAAGATATTGCAGAGATTTTATCTTGACATTAGGAATGAGAAATATATCATCCTCACTATTTTCCATTTCGTTTTGCTAGCACTGTATCATATTCATATAGTGAAAAATTTATTGTAAGTGATAAAATCTTATTTTATTGGTACTGTCTTATGGTCAGTAAGCTCCTATGATAATGTACTAGTGCAGAAAAAAGAAAGGAACTTTATTTTCGTAACATTGTGTCATTAATATACGGAACTAGGTGATCTTAGTGTGTCAATGTTTCTGTATTTTTAAAATTTAGAAGATGATCTGCTAAATTTACAGGCCAAAAGCCTAAGTGTGTGACGAATCAATATAAAAATAACTTATTCATCTCACACACTATGAACCTAAAAAAATATAATTTCTGGTGCTAGACAGAAGAATTTGCAATATATTTTATTTTCATTAGAAAGATCTCCCACAGACTTTTTGGTGGAAAGAAACAAGGACTCTGTAACAGTGGCTGGATTTTGGGACACAGACTGGTATTCACCGTCATCTCACTAATGTTGTATATCAATTTTAGTACAAAATGAACCTCCTTTTAGAGGCAGTTTCTAGCTTAAGTAGCGCAGACTTTGATCTTTAACTTTTAAACATTGAAAGTTATGGTAGATTAATTGCATCCTCAGTTGTTTGTCTGAGGATACCAATGACCAGATGGCAGTGTGGGTTCTATGATGCATTAGATAGAAAAGGATCCTATATAACACATATACATGATTAAATAAAAATGTAATAGTTATTATCACGTATTAATGCAGATTTTTCAGCTGGTATTGGGATTCAGATTGTTATTTAACCCTCTTTGCACCACAGATCAGTACTTGTGGACTCTTGATGGATATCAAGCTTTGGGCTACCCAGTATAAAAAAGACAATGACATACAGAGGCAAATAGAGCTTAAGGGCAAGATGGTTAAAAGACTGGAAAACATGACATATGAAAAAAGGCTGAGGGAACTCTTTGTATTTAGTGCTAAGAAGGGAAGGATAAGGGGACACTTCCTTGCTACCTATAGCTACTGAAACATGAGGTACAGAGGAGATGGAGTCAAATTTTTCACAGATATGCACTAGGATAGGATGAAAGGCAACAAATACAAGATGGAACGAGGGAAATTCCAACCAGAAGTGAGGAAAAATAAATGTATTCTGACAGTATATTGAAGAGGAGAGACTCTGTGGAGTTTCTGTAATTAGTTACAATCAAAACCTGGCTCCACGCTGCTCTGAGCAACCTGTTACCTGGCCCTGCACTCATCAGGGGATTGGACCTGGTGGCCTCCAGAAGTCCTTTCCAGCATGAATTACTCTGTCATACTAAACTGTTCATGGTCATTCACTTAAAAAAAATTGAGAGCTTAGCATCAAAGCCCCTTGCCTTCTTACAAGATTTACAAAGTCTTTAAATTCATTGATTTATGTACAGGTGGAAGAATCATGCCCACATCAATCTTACTCAGTTCGATAAAGCAAATTGTGCTGGATTGTCTGGAAAATATCAAGGCACTCACAATCCTTGCAGAGTGAGTGTCAGTGAGAAAACACATCCAGTAAATAATACAACTAGATTTACAACAAAAAGGATCTGTGTTACCTGTTATTATTAGATTTTATGTTACACTAGCATCCAGGTTAAGTCTACATGGTTCACCAAAAGACTATCAGAATCATAACTTTTTAGATAATTGCTATATATTTTTGTAGTATAGAAATGATTTTTTAAAATAATTTTTAACAAAGTACTTACCTTTGTAATTTGAGGTAGCAATTAGAATCCTCAATGGTAGACTGAAACTTTATTTTGAAGTCATTTCCTCTTCCTTCCACTTACCGGTAAAGTGATTACTTTTTAAATTATTTTTGCTGATCCTTTTGGTGTATACTCCATTTATCAATGGCATCATAAATCCTTTATTTAGCAGTGGTGTTTTTGATCTTTTGAACCAACATTTGTCTTTGGGAAACTTAAGACTTTCACCTTACTATAGCATACATCAGAAAAAGAAACACTGTGTGTTTTTATTTGCCCACTTAATAACATGTAATAATAAATCTTATTTAGAAGTAGTAGGATATCCAATGTGAAGTGTCAAGTTCTTACACTGGTAGTGGTTATTACATTTTATAATTAAAATAAAATTAAATATTACATATATTGAAATGCCTAGAAGTCAAATATTCTCCACCCTGCACAATAAAAATGTGCTTGATGGTTACGGTTGCATAACAAAATGAGAAAAAAAATCTACATTCCTTAATAAAATAATATATCCGTTAAGGTGATATCTCTGTGCTTATCAGGAACATAAAATCAGCAGATTTTATATAAAAGGAACAGCAGAAAAAAGAGGTCACCCTAAATAAACTAAATTGAAGTAATCAGTTTGATTCTTCTGTTTTGCACCCATAGTGATTTTTCAGCTTTGCAACATTTAATTTGGGCTTAATCTTACGTTTTGTCATCACTCAGTCCTAAAATCCAGGAGGTCTTTCCATATCCTGTCATGTGAGCTGAAAAGGGTATGAACATGTTTCTCTCTCCCTTTAGTTTTACTGATCTTATAGTCCAAACAACTTTAAAAATCTCTAATTTCTTTTGAGATTGGCACATAGATTCAACCTATGCTTTGACTTGACAGCAATATTTTGGGCAATGTTACAGTTTCATGTGATTTCACTATGGTTATTTCATCTAGTTCTTGATTTCACATATTATTACATCCCTTCTAGTATAATCCTCTTTGAAAATATTATTATGCAATCAGGTTATATCGTATTACTCTTTTTTTGAGAGAGCAACATTTATTGTATTAGTGAGAGCAAAATCTGTCAGTCCAGATATGATCTGAAACCAATATTTCAGTTTTCATATATCCCACATTACAAAGGCAGCTCGTAAGATAGTAATTCTTGTCCAGACAAAATTAAAATTGGTGAACTATATTTCAATTTTTTCTAGATTAAAAATTACTTTTAAATGAAAAATATAATGTTCACGAAATAATGTACCATATCTAGAATTTCTCAACAAAGATGTGCAGTAAAGATGAGGTAAAGGAGGCAGAAATAAAGGTCTCGAGTTTGCACTTGGAAGGCAAAGTTGGGTCCACATTTAGGGGCTGCCTGTTAAGCAAATTGCTTTGCAGTAATAATTCAGCTCTTTTCCATAAGAGGCACAGGCAGTTTATGAGAGTAAAATCTTTCCCTACATCTGTCCCTTTCTTTCAGCGTGATCCACACTCCATCACATTCTATCTCATAGCATATCTCAAGATAGTGGCATAGGTATAGGAGCAATCCACAGCTAAGAGATGCTTCTGCAAAAATAGAGATATTTTATGGGAAAGGAATTTATATCTTCCTTACAACTCCAGTGTAGCAACCTAAATTGTGTTATCTGCAGTACAGTGCTTTAAAATACTGCAGTGTTGTTTGTCCACTGTCACCCTAGTGACACCCCTGTGGGAATACATCTTGGCTCCCCTAAAGCAATGAGGCTGTGTACCCTTTCTGTGGAAATCTGAGGCTAGAGATATAGAGGGATGGAAAGGGGCTGCACAGTGCCCAGGCCTTATCACTGCACAGGCTTGGGATGCAACATGCACCCAAACCAGAACTTCGGGCTCTTCTGCAACCCAGGCACTGTATCACGGCCCCACGGCGTTGCTTAAAAATACAGAGGTGCATCTCACAATCACAGTGCAAATTATGATTGTTCCAGTCCCCACAGGGCTCAAGGACATTACCTGATGTCAAGGGTTGACACTTTCACAAGCTGGGTAAACTCAACGATTTTCCAAATGTGATCTGCAATGCAAATGCTTGTGGATTTTCATTCCTCCCATCCCAAAGCACCAAAAAAGACATATGCAGATATTTAAATTCTAGCATTGAATTTTCTCCCTGTCTGTGACAGCCTTGACCTTTCCATTCCCAATTGGGAGAATTAAAAAACTTTTGAGTATCTCTACAACTACTCAAAACACCACCACATATAAAACAGATTGCATAAATGGAACATCACTGTAACTGTTGCTGAAATCAATTTCCCTTCTCATTTGTGAAGCACAGTTAAGAAGGAGGCAAAATGTTGTGAGAAGCAGTACATAAAAGAGATAACTGAATTAATTAAAACAAAAAAACCTCACAGAGAAGTCATGCTGAGGCAGATCACTGATGTGGAGACTCAGGGACTCTGCTGTGTAACCAGATTTCCCAGCAGCCTGTTCCACCTCAAGGTGAGCACGAGCTGCTGGAGAATGAATGAACAAAATAGTTCCTTCTTGCTTTCAATTTGAGGATTTTTCATAATCCTCAGTGAGAAAGGTTCATTTACCACAAACCGCTGAGGATGTAAAGTATTGCCCCTTAAAGGAAAAGAAAGAGAAAATGAAGCTTCTGTGACCTGCTTAAAGCTGTTTAGTATAATAACTGTTCAGCAGAGAGCAGACTGCAGCTGGAGTTCAGCCAGGTTTACACATCTGGGCAGATAAGGACAGAGAATGGAAGCATTCGGGCCAGTCAGAGTAGAAACAACAGGCCTGAGAGAACATAGGGGATGTGAAATTAAGACAGTGAGGTTTTGACAGCCAGGGAAAGAAAGAATATGGCACTGTATCTTTGCAGGTAAAACACAAGGTGTCTGAGAGAGGACCTGGAAACATAAATGTCTCTGAGGATGACAGCACATCTGAGAGGGTCTCTTTGGTGGTTAGGGATGAAATGTGGCAACAGGAGTTTCTGTGTGTAGGTGTCAGGCAGCAGTAGAGGAGGCATCTGTGTGGGGGTGAGTATGAGTGTTGGGAGTGGAGGAGGAAGCATTATGAGAAGATGTGGCTTGTACTCTAGGAGAGAAAATATTAGGGACACGAAGCAACAGAAGGCAAGTGGAATAGCAAGCGGGGGGAAATAGGACTACGAGGTTGGATGGGGAAAAATGTGTTCCACAAATTCTAATATTAAAGAAATGAAACTGAAAGATAACTCACAAAGCAAAAGAAGAAGCAGCAAACAAAGGTACCCCTGTAGAGGAGAAAAGTAACGCTGAAATGAAATAGATTTAAGAAATCATAAAAAGGAATGAGAATAGTATAAGCCTGCAGCAATCTTCAGAAATTATTCCTTGTGGGATTTATGTAGCTAGGTAGGATTCTGCAAATGTGGGTCTCAATCTGCATAGAAAATGTCATATGATATTTGGGTCACAAGCCATCTGCCTTTATCCCATTCATTTTTCATGTTTGCACTCTATAAACAGTATGAAACATGAAATTCCTCCTCCATTCACAGTACCTACAACAAAATATCTGTAGTTATTATACACTGAATTTTACAATTTTCCTCCTATAGCTCTGTGCAGTTTGAGTGTCTATTATAAAGAAGAAAATGTACCTGAAATATGCATAATTTTGTAAGGGTGTCTTGGCTGAAAGCAATGACATTTTCAGGAAATTTTGAATTCTTTTATCATTATCAGGAGATATTAATTCTCTCTGACAATTTTTCTGTGATGAAGCAAGTGTTTTCATTTGTAGAGATTATGCCATGACAGGTAATTTCAGCAGATACAAGGAGTCTGCCAGCACTCTTTCAGCTCTTGCTGCAGATTTGCTGGTCTGGGAAACTGCGATGCACAGCATCCTCCTACTAGCATCACTGGCAGCTCAGCAGCAGGGATGCAGATCATACCTCCCTCCACTCCTTCTCTTACCCCAGAGAAACTGCTGTGGGAGTGGGGCGGTGGAGTATTCAGTTTTACTGTGGAAAACAAGGCTCTTTTCTTTGTGTTTCAGAGAAGAGGACATTAAAAACCTGTGTGCAATGTGTTACGTACCTTGAAATTATCTTCTTACGGCACAAAACAAATGGGATCTGCTCATTCAGTCCTCGGAAAGATACAGTGTCCAATTACTCTGTCTCAATGTCAGTAGCAGGGTGCTGCCCCTTGCTCAATGTTTCCAAGTGGGTAATATCAGTGCCACAGTCCCAGATTCCTGGGATATTACAGGGGACTAAAGTGACATTTTAATCAATTGTTTGAACATGGTTTCTAAGAGACTGGGGTTTACAAAGAGTGTTAAATTTAGGTAAGGCTGCACTAGCCCTACAAACAGCTTCAAGTATAGAAAAGGAAAACATCATCTTTCCAAAGCATTGTATGACTGCTTTCCACTTGGACTCAATCACTCTTCCAACGAAGGGTTACACATTTATGCAACGCTAAATGATTTTACTACTTCAGCTGAAGTTACTGAGCTGTACAAGTGTTTCCAGCATGGGCTCTGGCTACCCTGAGACACCCACCTCATAGGAAAGGCAGTTTTTCTGCACATCACCAGCAACTGTAAATTTTACTATGTTTTTGATTAATTGAAGGCAGGATCTCAAGGATCAGGAAGAATTAGAATCAAATTTTCCTAAGGATTAGTATTCGTAAACACAGCAAACTTTGAAAAATCTTTATTGGTATATTTTGAGGAAAGTTATTTTTGCCTAGGAAAGGAGTACACATACAATCTCTGCAGGGCTCTTTATGGCTGATGGAGTGCCCTCCTGTAAGAATTGAAAGAAGGTAAATCAGTTGAATTTGAGATTAATTTTTGAAAATACAAGGCCTAGAATCACTCCTGTCTCTTTCAACAGTTGTGATGTAGAGAAAGTCCAGCTCCTGTGAGAGCTTTCAGTGTCACTGTGAAACTTTGTAATAAATTTTATGGTTCTACTTGCATTGCAGCACATCTTGAATCCCTCTTTATGTAGCTTGACACCTTACTGAAATAGACACAAGTAATGAAACAGCCAATGCCACCAAGAAGCTTGCACTCCAGATAAATGACAACTTTATCACCTTTGCCAGTTGGAAAATACAGTATATTCTTAAGATTTTAACAGGTTCTAATGAAAAAAAAATATACATACACCTTTGGTATCTGTATACATCCCTCTGATATTTTATTGGCTTAGAATATCAAGGAACCAGATCACCAGATTAAAGAACTCTTGGACTGGCAGAACATTTTTTGGAGAATGACGGGGCATGGGATGGTGGGCACAAATTCTCAAGGCAAAGTGTTCACTCCACAGGAAAACTTGAGCCTGTACTAGTTTTAGTTCACACTATTTATCACCAGTTTGTTGGCACCCCACACCTTTCTAAGATGTGTGATAAGTATTCTATGAACAGAAAGAACATGTAGCCCAATAAGTAGGTTTTACCCTTCCCTTTAAAAACAGAAATAAGGAGGGACATGGTTTTCAACAGCCACCTGTTGACCCCACTTTGTTTTACACAGATCTTTGTTAATTAGATGGGATGTGCAGGCAGCCGCTATATGGTACAGATTTGTGGAACATGAGTGAGAGCCCCCTTGTCCCTACATATGACTCACATCAGCAAGGTGGAATTCTTCAAAGGCTGTGTAGAGTTTTTAAATCAAATCAAGTTTTATCATCAGCCACCTGATCAGTCCAACTCTAAGAAAGAGATAGGGCAGGACTAAGCAATTCTCACATAACTGAAGATATTTTCACAAGTCTGTGTCCTGTGTACCTGTCCTGGTAGGGCACTGAGCCTGAGCAATTACAAATTGTCTCTCAGATGAGCTTATCGGCTCAGGTAGAAGGCTTTGGCACAGCCAACAGTCAGCACCCTTCCAGGTATTAGGTTGATGTAAAATTAATTGTAGTTTTGGATCACGAATTTAAAATAATTATAAGTAGGCTCAAACACATCTTTATTAAGCAAAATAGGAACTATTACAATCAACACATATTCGCAAAAGATAAATAAGTTTGTCTATTCCTGTAGTGTAAAAATCTGTACTTTGATATTCAGTGAACTCTGGGAAAGCATTTTCTGTATCCTCCTTGTTGTGTTTTCCCTGCAAAAAGTTATTGAGATACTTGAAAAAGTGATAGTCAGATGGCAAGAGGTGAAATTTTGAACTCGAATAAGAAAATCATTTGAATTTGCTTTTTGTCTAACATGATTTACATAATCTAACATAAAAATAAACAGCAAGTAACAAGTCAGTAGCAAAAAAAACATAAGTGAGAAAAGTGCATTAAAATGATGTATGACATAACCACATTTATTTAAGAATGTATTTCAATATCAAACGGCAATTCTCTACAATGTAAAAAGTGCAGTTCCATTGCATCAAGCTACCCCAAGGCTATAAAGCATGAAACCCAGGTGGAATAATTGTTAAGACCCAGATGTGATCAAGTGCACTCGTAACCCAGCTCTTACTTGAGCTTGGTGAGCTGTCCTGCAGCAGAGGCCATTTACCTCATATGCCAAACTTGAAAACCTGGGCTTTGGCTTCCTCTCCCTCCCACAGAGCTCCCAAAAGGCTGCTTAGTCTGCCAGGGTTAGGGGTCTGAATCCAATGTAATGTTCAATTACATGTTTGCACACAATATGGACACATGCTTATGACAGTCCTCAGTAAAATAACTGGAAAATTCATATAAAAGAAAAAAAGCAAGGAACAGTGTTCTGTCATCTCTGCCCCTCTGGACTGTCATTAGCCAGGCTAAAATCTCTGGTACAAGGCAGCCGCCCTGCCAGACCTTTGTGCTCAGAGGCAGAGTAGCTTCCAACAGCACAGGGTGAGCTGGGTAAGTGCACAAAGTCCTGGCAGGACTTATTTCAT